>NC_081552.1:253994452-254294452 GCF_963082655.1 Stomoxys calcitrans | reverse complement strand
TCGGAAAGCTTAATACTACTCACTGTTTCAAATTTCAACGAAATCGGTTAAAACATAAAGCTTTTATGGGCTTCAGACCTTTAATCGGGAAATCGGTCTATATGGCAGCTATATCTAAATATAGTCCGATCTGAAATATATTTGGGTCAGATATTAGAAAGCCTTAAGCTACTCACTGTTTCAAATTTCAGGGAAATCGGATAAAAAATAAAGCATTTATGGGCATTAAACCCTTTATAGGCAGATCAGTCTATACAGCAGCTATATCCAAATATGGTCCGATTTGGCCCGTTCAAGAACTAAACCAGCGTGCACCAAAAATACATAACTGTTCCGAATTTCAGCTCAATATCACAATTTTTGAAGGCTGTAGAGGGATTACAACAGGCGGACGGACAGACACACGGACATCGTTAAATCGTCTTAGAAATTTATACCGACGATGTGTTGCAAACGGAATGATTAAATGAATATAGCCCCTTTCCTACGGTGGGTATAACAATGTTGCATATTTATTCCAAAATCCATTTGTCATATGAATTTGTTTGTGTGTATGACACGATTTATATAACTCTTAGAGTTGCTATTTTTATACCCTCCACCATTGGATAAGGTTACACTAATTTCGTCATTCTATTTGTAACACCTCGAAATATGCGTCTGAGACCCCACAAAGTTTATATATTCTTGATCGTCATGTCATTCTAAGTCGATCTAGCCATGTTCGTCCGTTTGTCTAAAGCACGCTAACTTTCGAAGGAGTAAAGCTAGGTGCTTGAAATTTTGCACAAATACTTTTTATTAGTGTAGGTCGGTTGGGATTGTAAATGGGCCAAATCTGTTCATGTTTTGATATAGCTGCCATATAAACCGATCTTGGGTCTTGACTTCTTGAGCCTCTAGAGGGTGCAATTCTTTTCCGATTTGACTGAAATTTTGCACAAGGTGTTTTGGTATTACTTTCAACAACTGTGATAAATATGATTAAATCAGTCTATGTTCCGATATAGCTGCCATATAAACCGATGTTGGATCTTGACTTCTTGACCCGCTAGAGGGCGCAATTCTAGTCCGATTTGGCTGAAATTTTGCATGAGGTGTTTTGTTATCATTTCCAACAACTGTGATAAATATGGTTTAAATTGGTCTATGTGTTGATATAGCTGCCATATAAACCGATCTTGGGTCTTGACTTCTTGAGACTCTAGAGGGCGCAATTCTCATCCGATTTGGCTGAAATTAAGCATGAGGTGTTTTGTTATGATTTCCAACAACTGTCCTTGGTATGGCGCAAATCGGTCCATAACCTGATATAGCTGCCATATAAATCGATCTGGGATCTTGACTTCTTGAGCCTCTAGAGGGCGCAAATCTCATCCGATTAGGAAGAAATTTTGTACAACGGCTTCTCGTCCGATTTGACTGAAATTTTGCACATGGTGTTTTGGTATCATTTCCAACAACTGTGGTAAATATGGTTTAAATCGGTCTATGATTTGATATAGCTTTCATATAAACCGATCTTGGATCTTGACTTCTTGAGCCAATAGAGCGCGCAATTCTCACCCCATTTGACTGAAATTTTGCAAGAGGTGTTTTGTTATGACTTCCAATAACTGTGCTAAGTATGACGCAAATCGGTACATAACCTGACATAGCTGCCATATAAACCGATCTGGGATCTTGACTTCTTGAGCCTCTAGAGGGCGCAATTCTCATCCGATTTTTCAGAAACTTCGTACAACGGCTTCTCTCATGACTTTCAACATACGTGTCTATATAAAAGTCTGGATCGATTAATAGCTTGATACAGCTCCCATATAATCCAATCCCCCGATTTTGCTTCTTGAGTCCCTACAAGGCGAAATTCTTATCCGAATGGACTGAAATACCCAAAACACAATGCCTTCTACAATGTTCAGCATTCAATTTATTTATGGTCCGAATCGGACTATAACCTGATATAGCTCCAATAGCATAACAGTTCATATTCAATATTCTTTGTTTGCCTAAGAAGAGATACCGCGCTAGAAATCGACATATGCTATCCATGGTGGAGGGTATATAAGTTTCGGCCCGGCCGAACTTAGCACGCTCTTACTTTTTGAAATTACATATGACATAAAAGCAGCTTGAGAACGAATGAATGTTGGATGGAGTCGTAACAAAACATTAAGGCACAATAATTGCTCCCCCTACAGGCTCTAAAGGTCAAATCGGGAAATCAGGCAGTTATATCAATACATAGACTGATTTTAATTTGGCCCATTAAAATCCCAACCGAATTCTCTCCACAAAATAAGAACTATTTGGATGGACTACGAATGTCACCGTGGTCAAGGTATACATACTAAGAACAATATTTCGCGGAACTACAAAAGAAATAACAAAGTAAAGGGTATCCACACTCAACATTTCTTGTGACAATTAAAAAAATTCCATAAAGGCACATCAATAAAATTAGAATACCTTAAATGCTCTGAAACTTGCAATGCAAGTGAGCTTAACTTGATTATGCTCTGTAAAATCAAGTTTGAAAAAACAATGTCCATTTCCTTCCCCATTCAATGAATATCGTCTAAAGTCAACTCACTGTCAACTTACCTTATTTTGTTGTCGATTGTATCCAAAAAGTGAAGAAATTTGATGAGTTTGCTCGTTTTGTTTGGAAATTTTTTTTCTTTTCTTGTTTCCTTCGATTAATTAAAATTGAAATATTTAAGCGACGCTTTGCACAAATGGACTGCAAATGAATTTTTGTTTTCGTTTTGTTTTTTATTGTTTTCCGTATTTTAGATTGGCGCGCAGCGCACTTTTGTTAGTCTCACACACACACTTTCACTTGCAGCGGATGTGCCGATAATTTGTCAACACAACTACCGACCACACAAAAGCCGAACACTCACACAACAACGGAAGAAGCTAAAGGACAGGAAACTAAAGGTTTGTTTGCCCTTTAAAGTATGCACTATTTTTGCAGGGTTCCTGTAGACGCGTCACTTCACTACGGACACACACACACGCACGTTATACACACGGCTACACGTGGGGCTTTTACTGCGGACAGGTGAACAACGCTGTTTTCCAAACTGAAGGAGTTTGCTTGAGTGACGATGTTCGCAACGAAAACGAAACCGAAACAAAATTTCAATAATTTCCGCTTGAAAATGTCCGATTCACTCCTTTGGTGGTAGAGGAGAAGAAGGAAATAGCCGTCGACGTCTTTGTCGTTGTGGTAGTTTTGTTGGTTTTTCGGTTTTCTGTTGTTTTTTGGCCGCCTCAGTGTGTGAGTCAGTGTCCTGGCTTTGGCAATAGACAAGGACTACAATCCCCAAAAATCAAATACCCCGAATATGGAGACTCTTTTAGGTCTGGCCTCACGTCGTTCGTTGGTATGTCTTTGCCAAAGAAAGAAGTGCAAAAAAAAAAAAGTCCAATTCGCAGCCAAGCAAAGGAAACTGGTTGAAGCAACAAGCTCTGGTGGCCAACTTTTTCGTATTGCGGTAACGAATGTGTGGTGCAACCGTAGACTCGTCGGCAGTGTCTGATGGGATATGACCACTTGGTGGCAGACAATATCAAGTTCCGATACTCGAACACGCACAAACACACAAACGAATACACTTGCGCTCTCCACTAAGGATGTAGTTAAGGATGTGCTCTGTGTGTATGGGTGAAGGTGCGCTCCAAACACTTTTTGTCGACCAGACCGTTAAAGGTTTAAATTTTGATTAAACATGTCCTGGCGCTCATATGTCCTGGTACTACCACCTATTCTTCTTTTTCTTCTTCCTTCACTTATAATTTCGTTTTGCTCAATTTGACTGGATGTCCTTAAAGCTCCGTAGGAAAGACAATAATAACAATGGCAGCAGCATTCCAGCACTAAGTCCAAGTGGGTGGGTGGAACTGTGAGTTGCAGAGCTCGTCCTCGTCGTCTTGAAAATGAAATGTCCTCGCCAGTGAAGTTTCGAGCCAGACACTGGGGGATGTTGGAATATTTACAACTTATAGCTGCCGTTGTCTTTCGGCAGTCGCGTCGCACTCTTAACCGCAAAATGTTGGCCAATATGTTTGTTGTTGTTCTTGTTGGCAAAAGAACCAAAGCAGCCAAACAACAACAAATAGTTGTTCATCATATATTCCAATGAGCTGGTACTCCTGGGTTTTCTTTGCAATTCACACAGCGACAGCAGCGGATCATCCATTTCGCTTTTAAGATGGCGTCGTTAGGTTGCGGTTCGATAATAATTCACTCCTCCCACTGTTTGCCCAAAAGGTATTCCTTGAAAATACGACGTTTATGAAACATCACACAGAGATCTGTATCTCTGTGGCCCATTGAGAGTGTGTGTGTGTCTGTCTGTCTCTCTGCAAGTGTGTTTAAGGCACAACCACCACCAAAAAGGACACCAGTTAACCATGGAGCAGATGATACGTTATTGGTATGTGTATGTATGTAAGGTTTTTGTTGTTGTTTAATCCCTGCAAGGATGCCCCTTAGTTTGTCACATTGCCATGTGGTTATTGTTTTGTGGCGGTTTGATAAGCGTCTGCGCACAAAAATCCTACTTTCACCATCGCCGCACAAGAAGGCGGAGTTACGCACTTTCCCTCCTGTCCGTCCGATGCCTCGTGCTCACTCTGTGCTTGCCACACAACTGTGGATGCTAGCGATAATGTGAATCTTAAATTTTTCATTAAATATGCAAACATTTTCGTTTTAATTTTGTCGCTCTCAAGTAAATTCTTTGAAACGGTTTTTCACACTTTAAAAATATCCATGGCCGGACTATTGCCGCTAGCCCTTTGGAGTGACCAACATTTGAAAAGAATCTGTGTGTGCCTGTGTGTGTAAGTGCTAGACGCCACCGGGCACGTCCATTGAAATGAAACAAGACACAAAGTTCTTATCTAGTTCGAGAGTTTCACAGAAGATGAATTATCAAACGAAGAAAGTGTGCCACTGTATTTTGTGTAGGATCCTAAACAACTTTAAAATTTCGACATTTATAGGCGAATAGGAAGATATTTTACCGAGGAATGATTCAAACTGTTTGGGTACAATCTGTTAAAAAAAAAAACAACTATATATCCTGCCAAATTAAAAAAATAAAAACAAGTAAAAGCGTGCTAAGTTCGGCCGGGCCGAATCTTATATACCCTCCACCATGTATCGCATTTGTCGAGTTCTTTTCCCGGCATCTCTTCTTAGGCAAAACAGGATATAAGGAATGATTTCCTCTGCTATTAGAGCGATATCAAGATATGGTCCGGTTTGGACCACAATTAAATTATATGTTGGAGACCTTTGTAAAATGTCAGCCAATTCGAAAAAGAATTGGGCCCTTTGGGGGCTCAAGAAGTAAAATAGAGAGATCGATTTATATGGGAGCTGTATCGGGCTACAGACCGATTCAGACCATAATAAACACGTATGTTGATGGTCATTAGAGAATCCGTCGTACAAAATTTCAGGCAAATCGGATAATAATTGCGACCTCTAGAGGCTCAAGAAGTCAAGATCCCAGATCGGTTTATATGACAGCTATATCAGGTTATGAACCGATGTCAACCATATTTGACACAGTTGTTGAAAGTATGAATAAAATACGTCATGCAAAATTTCAGCCAAATCGGATAGGAATTGCGCCCTCTAGAAGCTCAAGAAGTGAAGTCCCCAGATCTGTTTATATGACAGCTATATCAGGTTATTTACCGATTTGATCCATACTTGGCGCACTTGTTGGATATCATAAAAAAACACGTCGTGCAATATTTCATTCCAATCGGATAAGAATTGCGCACTCTAGAGGCTCAAGAAGTCAAGACCCAAGATCGGTTTATATGCCAGCTATATCAGGTTATGGACCGATTTAAACCATACTTGACACAGTTGTTGGATATCATAACAAAACACGTCGTGCAAAATTTCATTCCAATCGGATAAGAATTGCGCACTCTAGAGGCTCAAGAATTCAACACCCAAGATCGGTTTATACGGCAGCTATATCAAAACATGGACCGATATGGCCCATTTACAATACCAACCGACCTACACTAATAAGAAGTATTTGTGCAAAATTTCAAGCGGCTAGCTTTACTCCTTCGGAAGTAAGCGTGCTTTCGACAGACAGACGGACGGACATGGCTAGATCGACATAAAATGTCGCAACGATCAAGAATATATATACTTTATGGGGTCTCGACGAATATTTCGAGTAGTTACAAACAGAATGACGAAATTAGTATACCCCCCATCCTATGATGGAGGATATAAAAAATCAAATGGTTCGGTCTTTTGTCTGGTCTTCAGATGTTTACCTCACCTTGACTATTTTTATACCCACCACCGAAGGATGGGGGTATATTCATTTTGTCATTCCGTTTGCAACACATCGAAATATCCATTTCCGACCCTATAAAGTATATATATCAGCGTAAAAATCTAAGACGATCTAGACATGTCCGTTCGTCTGTCCGTTTGTCCGTCTGTCTGTTGAAATCACACTACAGTCTTCAAAAATAGAGATATTGAGCTTAAACTTTGCAGAGATTCTTTCTTTGTCTATAAGCAGGTTAAGTTCGAAGATGGGCTATATCGGACTATATCTTGATATAGCTGTCATATAGACCGATTCTCCGATTTAGGGTCTTGGACCCATAAAAGCCACATATATTATCCGATTTTGCTGAAATTTGGGACGGTGAGTTGTGTTAGCCCCCTCGACATACTTCGTCAATTTGGCTCAGATAGGTCCAGATTTGGATATAACTGCCATATAGACCGAACCTCCGATTTAAGATCTTAGGCCCATAAAAGCCACATTTATTATCGGATTTTGCTGAAATTTCGGACAGTGAGTTAAGTTAAACCCCTGGACATACTTCTGCATTATGGCACAGATCGGTCAAGATTTGGATATAGCTGCCATATAGACCGATCTCTCGGTTTTAGGTTTTGGGGCCATAAAAGGCGCATTTATTGTCCGATGTCCGCGCAATTTGGTACAGTGAGTTGTGCTAGGCCCTTCGACATCCTTTTTCAATTTCACGCAGATCGGTCAAGACTTGGATATAGCTGGCATATATACCGATATCTCGATTTAAAGTCTTCGCCCCAAAAAAGGCGCATTTATAATCCGATTTAACTGATATTTGAGGAATATGTCTCAGATCGGTTTATTTTTAGATATAGCTACTAAGAAGATCAAAATTTTGTTATATATACAATTAAACAATGACTTGTACTTATTTGGTATTTGGTCCAAATCAGATCACCGTAGCACAGAGGTTAGCATGTCCGCCTATGACGCTGAACGCCTTGATTCGAATCCTGGCGAGGCCATCAGAAAAAATTTTCAGCGGTGGTTTTCCCCTCCTAATACTGGCAACATTTGTGAGGTACTACGCCATGTAAAACTTCTCTCCAAAGAGGTGTCTCACTGCGACACGCCGTTAGGGCTCGGCAATAAGAAGGAGGCCCCTTATCATTGAGCTTAAAAACTTGAATCGGACTGCTCTCATTTATATGTGAGAAGTTTGCCCCTGTTCCTTAGTGGAATGTTCATGGGAAAAAATTTGCAATTTTTTACTGAGGGGTAAGGATCCGAACTAGCTATGCAGAAGGGCCGAAAGCGTCTTGCATAAGGCATATGACTGGGCTAGACCCAGAGGTCTCAATGTTAACCCAGAGAAGACTGCCTATTCACGAGGAAGACGAAGGTGGGCCAATTTAACGCACCACGTTTCCTTAATAAGACGATTTCGATATCTGACAAGGTCAAATACTTAGGTGTGATATTGGACAGGAAACTGAATTTGAAGTGTCACATTCAGGAGCGTACTGAGAAGACTCACAGATGTTGGGCACGATGTAGACGGGCCGTAGGCTCGAAATGGGTCCTAAATCCGGGGATAGTCCACTGGCTCTACAGGAGCGTGATTAGGCCAATACTTTTTTACGACTCAGTAGTTTGGTGGACGGCTATGGAGAAAAAGTGCAATATAAAGATAATACAACAGGTTCAGAGAACATGTTGTCTTGGCATAGGCGGAGCGATGAGGACCACGCCCACATTCTAGATATCCGGCCCATTGACCAATACTTTCTTACGCCTCAGTAGTTTGGTGGACTGCTATGGAGAAAAAGTGCAACATAAGGACCATACAACAGGTTCAGAGAATATGTTGTCTTGGCATAGGCGGAGCGATGAGGACCACGCCGACTAGGGCACTGGAGACTATTCTAGATATCCGACCCATTGACATGCAGATAAAGTGTGAGGCAGCCACTGCGGCTATGAGACTTAAGGCGATAAAAGAATGGATTGAGGAGGATGGGAGCTGCTCATACCATCGCGGTATAATCGTAGCGACGATAGGAGACCTGGAAGGAAGGGAAGAGTGTTTTCGATTGGATACCCGAGACGAAACTCGAGTGCGAGGCACTTCTGCCATCGCTACAGTCTTGAATTGACGAAACCCTAGTATTGCCATCTGGAAGATCATGTTACACGGACGGATCAAAGCTAGAGTACAGAGTGGGCCTGGTAGTTTACATTAAGAACCCAGTGACTGAGATCTGTTTTAGACTGCCTGACCATAATAAGATTCTGCAGGTGGAGATCCTGGCGATCACGAAATGCAAAAAGGGGTGTGGTGCTAACGCGAGGACGTCAAGCGTGAACATCTTTACCGACAGTAAAGTTGCCATTAGGGCAATAACAACCAGTACGGTAAGGTCTCGAACAGTCTTGTAGTGTAAGAAGGTGATAAACGCCTTCTCTGAGGATGGTAAAATCCGCATCGTTTGGATGCCGCGCCATAACGGAGTAAGGGGAAATAAAAGGGCAGACGATTTGACAGTGAAGGCCAGAGGACTGCCGTCGATAAACTTGGTTAACCTGAAGCCTTTCGGGTCGACGCAGTCCAAGTTAAGGGAGTGGGCGACGAATCCACATGCAACATTGTGGAACAGCGAAACGGTCGGTAGGACGGCGAAAATCCTATGGGGGGATCCAGATAGTGAGAAGACGAAGCTATTACAAAAAGGAAGTAAGAAGGAGGTCAGTATAGTTATTGGTTTCATAGCGGGACATATAGGACTACGAGCTCAAATGCAAATGCAAATTTTGCCCATCAACATTCCACTGAGGAACAGGGGCAAACTTCTCACATATCAATGAGTGCAGTCCGATTCAAGTTTTTAAGCTCAATGATAAGGGGCCTCCTTTTTATAGCCGAGTCGGAACGGCGTGCCACAATACGACACCTCTTTTGGAGAGAAGTTTTACATGGCGTAGTACCTCACAAATGTTGCCAGCATTAGGAAGGAAAACCACCGCTCAGCAATTTTTTCTGATGGTCTCGCCAATATTCGAACCTAGGCTTTCAGCGTCATTGGTAGACATGCTTACCACTGCGCGGTGGGCTCTGTGTGTGCCTTGTCGACGAAGGGGGTGCCTTGAGAAAATTTTCTTTTTGTTTTCAAGGTATCAAAATTTTGTAGTTAAATTTTTCACACATCTTTCTTTAGAGTATCTTTTACTAAAATTTTGTCTTTTAAGTCAGTTTCATAAAATGCTTTTCGTTTTTTATTTTTAAATATTTTTTATTTAGAGAATATTTTATCAAGATTTTGTTTTTAGGAAAAATTTTAGCAAAATTTCATCTTTGTAGAGATTTTAACAAAATTTTGTCTTTAGAGAAAATTTTATTTAAGAAATAACAAGTGTAAAGGCTTTAAGTACGGCCGGGCCGAACTTTGGATACCCACCACCTCGGGTATATATGTAAACCACCTTTTGTCCTACTCCGGTAAAAAATGCATAATTTATGCCCCCATAGCAACTTTATCTATGTTCCGATTTGGACCAAATTCGAAACGGATATTGTTCAATTTTGTAGAAAACATATTGGTCTTTGTGGTAGCCATATCCAAATATAGACCTATCTGAACCATAAACGACAGGGATGTCGAAAGCCTAACACAACTCATTGTCGTCAATTTCGGCGAAATCGGAAAATAAATGCGCCTTTTATGGGGCTAAGACTTTACATCGAGAGATCGGCCTATATGGCAGCTATATCCAAATCTGAACCGATCTGGGCCAAATTCAAGAGGGATGTCGAAGAGCTTAACTTAACACTCTGTCCCAAATGTCAGCGACATCGACAAATAAATGCGCCTTTTATGGGCCAAAAACCTAAAATCGAGACATCGTTCTTAATGGCAGCTATATATAAATCTGAACCGATCTGTGCCATATTCCAGGAAAATGTCGAGGGGCCTCACTTAACTCACTGTCCCAAATTTAGGCGACATCGAACAATAAATGCGCCTCTTATGGGCTAAAAACCTTAAATCGAGAGATCGTTCTTAATGGCAGCTATATCCAAATCTGAACCGATCTGGGCCATATTCCAAGAAGATATCGAGGGGCATAACTTAACTCACTGTCCCAAATTTCGGCGACATCGGACAATAATTGCACCTCTTATTGGCCAAAAACCTTATATCGAGACATCGTTCTTAATGGCAGCTATATCCAAATCTGAACCGATCTGTGCCATATTCCAGGAAGATGTCGGGGGGCCTAACTTAACTCATTGTCCCAAATTTCTGGGACATCAGATAATAAATGCACCTTTTATGGGCCCAAAACCATAAATCGAGAAATCGGTATATATGGCAGCTATATCCCAATCTGGACCGATCTGCCCCTAATTGAAGAAGGATGTCGAAGTGCCTAACGTAACTCACGGTCTCAAATTTCAGCGAGATCGGACAATAAATGCGTCTTTTATGGGCCCTTAACTCGAGAGATCGGTCCAAATGGCACCTATATCCATATCTGGACTGAACTGGGCCAAATTGAAAAAGGATGTCGAAGGGCCTAATATAACTCACGGTCTCATATTTCAGCAAAATCATATAATAAATGTGGATTCTATGGGTCTAAGACTATGGGGGGCTATATCAAGATATGTCTTTGCACTGGTAGGATCTTTGTCTCCTGATGGAGGTGGTCCACATGAGAACTGAGGAGACAGCCAGTCGTAATTCGGAGGGCGGCATTCTGACCGATCTAAATATTATTCCACTGCGTGTCACAAAGTTGAGGAGACCACACTGGCGCTGCATAACTCTTCACAGACCGGCCAATTGCTTTGTACATGGTCAACAAGGTTTCTTTGTCTGCATCCCAAGAGCTGTCAAATGTGACGCCAAGTTTTTTGGGACACTTGATGGTAGGAATCATTTCTCAATCGACCATCACAGTCAGCTCAGTTGTTATTGTTGTTGTAGCAGTGTGACGTACACTGAGGCGGCAGCCCTTGCCGATGAAGGACTTCATCGGGTCAATCCGATACGTACAACCGGCTGCCTTGGGATTGTCAGCTCAGTATTCACCTCAAGCGTATTTGTAGTGAACAATGTGGCTGAACATTTGTGGCAGATCTCAGATTTCTTGCAGCGAAATAAGAGGCAAGTTCGTGGAGGTAGACGTTCAACCTATCGCAAATGTCAACAATGGGTGGGGGGCCTGATGCCATGATCGCACAATCGTCTGCATATGATACGATCTCTATGCCTTCTGGAGGGGATGGAAAGGAGGAAAGATAGAGGTTAAACAGTGCCGGAGATATCACCACACCTTGGGGAACTCCGTGTTTCACTCTACGTTGCTTCGATTTCTTATCCCTAAATTCCACAAATGACTGGCGACCACACAGATAATTCGCGACCCACCGTTTCAGGCCTGGCTGGAGGGACGTGTTGGCGATGTCCTCAAATAATTTGGCATTGCTTATCATGTCGAATGCATTCGATAGGTCCAGTGCCACGAGGACCGTCCTATCACATGGTCTGGGCTGATTGAAACCACTCAAATGTGTGCGGTGATGGCATGCAAAGCTGTTGGTGTGCTATGCAGTCTTCGATATCCATGTTGATGCTCCGCGAATGGAAATTATCCTACGTGACTCAGTAGGAATAATGCCTCAAGCGTCTTTGCTACTGGTAAGAGAAGAGCGATGGGTCTGTACGACTCCCTCAAACTTGAGTCCTTTTCAGGCTTCAGGCGGGATCACTCTGCCCATTTTCCAGAAAACGGGAACTATAAGAGTGTTCAAAGACAGGTTGAGGACAGTAGTAAGGTACTCAACTCCAGGTGAATCTAGATTCTTCAACATCAATGTAGAGATTTCGTTGGGGCCCAACGCTTTGGATGATTTGGCGCCACGGATGACATTCGTAACTTCGCCCACGGTAAATTGTGATGGCTGTTCATCGGCTCGGAGACCACGAATATGGTGAATGCCTCTCCTCCTTGCCCTGTCTATCTCGGGATGCACAATAAATTGACGATTGAACAATCTGGCGCATCTCTTCGGATCAGTCACGGTTATTTCGACAAAAGCGACTGAGGCCCTGTCATCCCCTCTACCATGGTTCGAGAGTGGCTTAACAGCAGACCACAGCTTGCCTACACCGGTGCCTAAGTTACATTGCTCCAAGTGTTCCAGCCACAAATTCCGCTTATGTTCGTTGACTACCCCGTTTATTTCGAGATTCAGCTCGCTGATTCTGGGGTTAGTGGGATCCATACCACGAATCCCATCACGGTTGTCTGCGAGTACCATTGCCTGCGCCGGGAAATTGGGCCGCACTTTGAGGTATTCAACCGGCTGGTATAAAGCGAGCGGCTGCTGCGTTAATGATTTATCGGAATTTCCTCTCGGCCACTAGCACATCCGAGGGGGGTGGTAGTTCACTGAAGCGACAATTGGTATACTCTTTGAAGGCAGCCCAATTGGCCTTCTTCTGATTGATTAACGTCCGGAGCTCAGAGTTTCTGAAGTCGGGTGGTCGGTCGATGGTGAAAATTATGGGGAGGTAGTCTGACCCCAAAGAGATGACGGCTTGCTACGATACGTCACTCAGCAGCTCAGGGGATGCAATGCAAATGTCTGGCGAGCTGCTGCGGCTCCTCGTATTTCTAGTGGGGGCTTCCTCATTCACCATACGAAACGTGGAGCCTTCAATCTGCTCTGCCAAAGCTATGCCACTCTGGTCTTCATCTAGGGGAGAATGCCATGACGGGAGATGCGCATTAAAGTCCTCTAGAACCAGACCATTATGGCCTAGATAGCAACCCAATTATGTCGGAGTTGTAAGCTTGGCCATAATTTGGGACACAGCTACCAACCGGCGGTATGTACACGTTGTATAGCTCTATCTCGGCAGTACCGGGCCTGACTGCTATCCCCATGCACTTCATGTAGGGGTCACTAGAGCCAGGCGCAGACGAGATGGGTGTTTATTGCACGGAATGGTGTATCACGAAGGCTAATCCCCCACCTTCACTTCTTGAGCGATCCTTACGTAGCACATTGTATCCGTGACAACTGTGCAAGCTGCAGGTGTTGGTCAGCTTTGTCTCCTGGATCGCTGTGACCAATATATCTTTCCGACTCATGAAATCCACAATGTCATCGATCTTGCCACGGAGTCTGTTGCAGTTTAGCTGCAAATACGATACATTTCCCGGCGCTGGCCTGGCAAATTTTGGGCTGGGATGCTGACGTTGCGTATATTGCCTTAGAGGAGAGTTCAGGGGAGTCACATAGTCTGACGACGAGGAAGACAATCCCACATTACAATCCCATGGCAGCCGGTTGTACGTACCGGATCGACCCAATGGAATCCTTCATCGGCAAGGTCTGCCGCCTCGGTATACAAAACACTGCTACAATAACAACGAGGACGCTTGTGACCCACCGCTGGCTGTGTTCGCACAGCACCTTGCGACATATCCAGTATGACTATACTCCCATAGTGAAGTGAGGCCAGAGAAAGATCGGATATGTATCCACTCCATGCACCGGTTACACCTCACCGACACCAACCAATGATGGAGGCGGTTCTGGAAAACCGAACAGAACCAGGGTCCGAGGTTCTTTTCAATACCGTCGCGGATCAGAAGCGTGCGGAGAAGGCACTCCGGGATGTGCCTCTCCCATGACGAAAAAAAAGACGAACACGTACACTGAGGCGGCAACCCTTGTCGATGAGGGTTCCATCGGATCAATCCGTTGCGTACAACCGGCTGCCATGGGATTGCAGCAGCACGTGTTAACATCTTCCAATTGTGCTCAAATTTTGGTAATCTTAAAATCTAACAAAATGAAACATTTTAGGGTTTGCCGCCAAAAACTAAAAATTTCAAGCCACCCTAATATACCTATATGATCTAAATCTAAGGCAATTTTTACTAAAATTTTTAAATATCCCACCACAGGATGACTGTGAGCACCACAAGGATTGGGACTCTGAGCTCCCATTTGCGCAGTGTTCATGGTCATCTCGAGAAGCTTAGCTGGGCTAGCGTGCGCGCCCACAGGATAGTGAAATGCTTCGTATACGGAGTAGCTGCAATCAGCGATATCGAGTGGAGAGTATCAGCGAGAGGTCGAGCGGCACTGGCTCTTGCTTGAATACTGGGTGCTTGTGATACTCGATATGACAAGGCGAGTTATGGGAGCCTTTAAATAACCAACGGGCATAACGTTCCCTTGATGATTGGTCGCTACCTTCACATACACACAAATCTCATATAATTTTGGTATAGATGGATTTCCTATGCATGATACCTATTTCTTAACACCATGGCCAACAATTCGTTATCTACAACAGGTTTTGTATTCATGAGACTTATCTATTATTTGTGAAGAAAGAAAATTTATTGTTGGTGTTGTTGTTGATTCTTTCAAGTGGGTCATCAAGCTAATTATTTGAAAACCGCCACAAATCATAGCCCTAGTATTAGTTCGCATGGCTTGTGTTAGATAGCACCTTTCACTTTTGATATGAATAGGTGTAAATGTGTCACACTTTGACATAGAATTTGATCTCTAGGCTTTCTATCCCTCATTTTTAGTATACCACGCAACATATCTAATCAAATGATTGTCTTATCACGATAAAAAGTCATAATTCTGTTTATTACAGCTTATATAAAAATACGTTTTTAAGTTTTCTATCTTTACTCGTTAAAAATACATTATAAAAAAAAACACATCGAACAACATTCAACATTTCTTTAACACTTTCTAGTTTTGTTGTAAATAATTGCAATAGAGTAATGGAAGCGATGAAAAATGTGCGTAGGTTGCATTATCATACAAAACATACAAATGGGCCACAAATCTATATTCCGAATAAAGAATAAACTACAAAAAATGTAAAAAAAAATTTAGTTGCATACGGAATAGGGCCTACAGAAGCCAACCACAGTTCAAAAAGACACGATTTTGCTTTATAGGCAGAATGATGGAAATGAATGACGGCGACGGTTATGTTCAAATGGCATAGAATGAAGTCTTCTTTTAATTTCGTAGAAATAAGATCAGCGCTTGTATGAACTTGGCAGCTCAAATGCGACTTCGGGAATTATCCTTGACATTGAAGAGTTTGCGAACGAAGAATACCTAAGGCACAAAGAAAATAAATCGTTTTCATAGGATGGCAAAGTTTATTTCAAGAAACTTACCTGGACGGAACATGTGATTACAATTACCAAGATTTGGCAAATAGAGAATGTCTGAATGTAGGAATTATTGTCCAGGACCAAGGCATAATCACGTGCCTCACGATTTCTACTGTGGTATTGGTAGGCCAACATGTCGTTGATGTTGCGCTCCACAGTGCCTATGGTACTGGTGAAGTTCTCCATATTGAGCTGCAATGCTTCAATTTCCTTGGCATATTTATCCCAAGCATCATATTTTACCACAGTAATATAGATGTTAACCAATTTTCCGGCAAACCTTGAAAATTGATTGTCAATGCAGACAGAATAATAGCCGCCGGGTGACACCTGATCCGTGTAATCGGCAGTGGCTTGCCATTGGTAAGGCTTTACAATTGCACCAGATGGATTACGCACAGCAAAACCAGCCATACCGTCACCACCACGTACCACCTACCAAAAACAACAACAATAAAAATCAAATTCAGTTAATTGCCAATGGCCAAATATTTCCACACTTGAGACCTACACTAAATGAGACATAGAAAGTCGCTCCCGGTTGTACATATTGGTGATAACAGTCCTCTTTTCCGGCATCTATATGGACCTGTTGCGTGGGTTTAAAACGAAGAAAAACTTAAGACACAAAAACACACACACATACATCTTCTTATCGCAAACTCTAAACAAACTTACTTTGTAGTCCATTGCCACAGCTGGAAGATTTTCATACCATGGTTTGGGTACTTCTTGTGAAACAACCTGATTGGTGACTATATTGACCAAAACAATTAAAATAATCCCAAAAAAAAGTTTATGCCACGTCGCCGAGGAATGCATTTTTTTGTTTGGATTAGCGATAAATAAAAACAACAACAAATCTTTTTTGTGACAGTTCCCTTCACTGCTGTCGGCAGATTGATATATCGTAAATCGACTCATGCCGATAATCGATAACATTGCTCGACGACACTCAATAATCGGTTATAATAGACATTTTACATGACACATCAAACTCTTAGTCATCGACTACGTATTGATTATAGATTTTCTCAAAATCACTTACTTTATCATTCCTTTTGTTTATATTAAACCATGTTTACACTTCGAGCAAAACAAGATTTGCGACAAGGTTTCCCATACATTTTCAGTGTGAGCAAATCCAAATTTTGCCCATGAACATTCCACTATGGAACAGGGACAAACTTCTCAAATATCAAAGAGTGCAGTCTGATTCAAGTTTAAGCTCAATGATAAGGGGCCTCCTTTTTGTAGCCGAGTCCGAACGGCGTGCCGCAGTGCGACACCTCCTTGGAGAGAAGTTTTACATGGTATTGTACCTCACAAATGTTGCCAGCATTAGGAGCATGACATAATTACCAGGTAGTGTATCGTAAACAGCTGAGTACAATTTTTTCTCGCGAAGTTCACTATCTGTCAACGTGTTTTGGTTGTGTGTCTTAAAAACCACATTCAAGATATATTCATTTACAGGTAATGGCAACGAAAAATGACGCGAACTAGTTATATACACAAAATCAGAGTTGCACTAATCGCCGATTTTGATAGATAGTGCACTCAGTGTTTTGTTGTTGGACAACTTCCAGTACCTGTAAATGAATATTTCTTGATTAGGAGGGGAAAACCACCGCTGATAAATTTTTCTGATGGTCTTGCCAGGATTCGAACCCAGGCGTTCAGCGTCGTAGGCGGACATGCTAACCTCTGCGCTACGGTGGCCTCCTCTTCCCTTCAGTGTGAGCAATTCTACTTATTTGAGAAGATTTCCAGCAAATCTCCTTCGAAATTGAAATCCACCACGGCGTTTGTATTGAATACCGGTTTTATTGGGATTTTTGGGCATCACTTTTTCTTAACATCTGACAATTTCTTATTGAAATTATAAAATTTAGTAGTAATTTAATAAAATCGTTTCACAAACTTAATTGCTGACCGCAATATACATATATTTAGTAGATCACTCAATATCTGTGCCGAATTTCGGTGCATAAGTTATCCAATTTTAATCGGATTGTGTCGAAAGGAGGTTTACATATATACCCAAGGTGGTGGGTATACAAAGTTCGGCCCGACCGAACTTAATGCCTTTCTCATTTGCTATTGCTCTGGCGTTTACACCACTATTTTTACGCCTCATTATACCCTTCACCATAGGATGGGGGTAAACTAATTTCGTCATTCTGTTTGTAACTACTCGAAATATTCGCCTGAGACCCCATAATGTATATATATTCTTGATCGTCGTGACATTTTGTGTCGATCTAGACATGTCCGTCCGTCTTTCCGTTCGTCCGTCTGTCCGTTCGCCCTTTTGTCTGTCGAAAGCACGCTAACTTTCGAAGGAGTAAAACTAACCGCTTGAAATTCTTCTTATTAGTGTAGGTCGATTGGGATTGTAAATGGGCCATATCGTTCCATGTTTTGATAAAGCTGCCATATAAACCGATCTCGGGTCTTGACTTCCTGAGCCTCTAGAGGGCGCAATTCTTATCCGATTGGAATGAAATTTTGCACGACGTGTTTTGTTATGATATCCAACAACGGTGTCAAGTATGGTTCAAATCGGTCCATAACCTGATATAGCTGCCATATAAACCGATCTCGGGTCTTGACTTCTTGAACCTCTAGAGTGCGCAATTCTTATCCGATTTGGCTGAAATTTTGCACGACGTATTTTGTTATGACTTCCAACAACTGTGTTTAGAATAGTTTAAGTTGGTTCATTACCTGATATAGCTGCCATATAAACCGATCTGGGGTCTTGACTTCTTGAGCCACTAGAGGGCGCAATTATTATCCAATTGGAATGAAATTTTGCATAAGGTGTTTTGTTATGACTTTCAATAGATGTGCTAAGTATGGTTCCATTCGGTTAATATCCTGATATAGCTGCCATATAAACCGATCTTGGGTCTTGACTTCTTGAGCCTCTAGAGTGCGCAACTCTTATCCGATTGGAATGAAATTTTGCACGACATGTTTCGCTATGACTTCCAACAACTGTGCTAAGTATGGTTCAAATCGGTCAATAACCTCATTAAGCTGTCAAATAAACCGATCTCGGGTCTTGACTTCCTGAGCCACTAGAGGGCGCAATTGTTATCAAATTTGGCTGAAATTTTGCATAAGATGTTTTGTTATGACTTTCAACAGATTTGCTAAGTATGGTTCCTTTCGGTTAATATCCTGGTATAGCTGCCATATTAACCGATCTGGGGTCTTGACTTCCTGAACCACTAGAGGGCGCAATTATTATCCGATTTGGCTGAAATTGTACATGACGTGATTTGTTATGACCTCAAATCAGTCTGTAACCTAATATGGTTGCCTCATAAACCGGTATGGGATCTTGACTCCTTGAGCCTTAAAAGGGCGCAATTATTATCCGATTTGGCTGAAATTTTGTACAACGACTTCTCCCTTTAACATATGTGTCGAATATGCTGTGAATCGGTTTATAGCCTAATACAGCTCCCCTATAAACCGATCTTCCAATTTTACTTCTTCAGCCCCTAAAGTGCGTAATTCTTACTAGAGTTGGCTGATATTGTACACAGTGACTTCTACAATGGTCTCCAATATTCAATACAATTATGGTCGGAAATGAACCATAACTTGATATTGTTCCAATAACATAGCAATTCTTTTCTTTTATCCTTTTTTTGCCTAAGAAGAGATGCCGGGAAAAGAACTCGACAAATGCGATCCATGCTGGATGGTATTGGGTTGCCCAAAAAGTAATTGCGGATTTTTTAAAAGAAGTAAATGCATTTTTAATAAAACTTAGAATGAACTTTAATCAAATATACTTTTTTTACACTTTTTTTCTAAAGCAAGCTAAAAGTAACAGCTGATAAATGACAGAAGAAAGAATGCAATTACAGAGTCACAAGCTGTGAAAAAATTTGTCAACGCCGACTAAATCCGCAATTACTTTTTGGGCAACGCAATATATAAGATTCGGCCCGGCCGAACTAAGCACGCTTTTTTAATTGTAATGTTATAACAATGCTGTTTTGTACCATGTGTTTACCATTTGTATACTTTTATGTGAGGGCAGTGCGGATATTCATCATTTATACACCATGTGGTTGTGTGTCACCGTGTTTTTGTGTGTCACCATGTTGTTGTGTGTCTTGGCTATTCATTACATATAAATCATGTTGTTGCGTGTCACCATGTTGTTTTGTGTCACCATGTTGTTTTGTGTCACCATGTTGTTTTGTGTCACCATGTTGTTGTATGTCACCATATTGTTGTGTATCTTCACAGGTTGGTGGCATCGTTGTAGGGTTACCATTAATCTTGTGCCTACGTTTTCGTCTGAGCTGTTTTCATTTAGTACGAACATTGTCGCTAGTCACCATGTCAGGATCTTTTTGTAGTTTCTTAAAATCATTTTTGGATATGGAGTTGTAGTGTAACAAGTGGCTACCTTTGTTTTGTCTTTGTTTATGGCCCTTAAGTTTACAAGGGTCTAATATCTCCCCAAATAAATTCAAATATTTTGATATCATTTCCAAACATGTGCTTTTCTTTATTTTACCATTTGTTTACCATTCTCATTCATATTTACCACTTTTTCATTATTTTTTTTTTTGGTTGTCAATATTATTTATTTTATAATGTATTGTAGTTTTAGTTTTATTTTCTTTATTTTCTTTTTTGTATAATTTAAATGCATTGCTATGTTGGTTGTTGTTTTGTTTTTTTCTTTGTATGTATGTATGATTGTGTGAGTGTATGTCAAGCATGTTAGGTAGGTAATTTGTGTGTACCTGAATGAGGTGTTATGATTGCGATAAAGTGAGTGTGTGTGTATGTGTGTGTGAGGGTGTGTAAAGTGAATTTATGTTGATTCCGATGTTGAGTATCCTCTTATCCTTTTGCTTATACTTTTATTTTCATATAATGTTTGCTATAGTCGGTGATTTATTTTCGTAATTGTTTTAGGTGTCATTTCTTGTTTCTTGTTTTTTTGCTAAATATTTTTGCTAATTCATACTTTTCCATTCATTCCATTCATATGTATGTATGTATGTATGTCTCAATTCATTTATTTATTTATTTATTTGTTGGCGGTGATTGCGCTAGGGATCACAAGGATCTGCCAGGATATAGTGAAGATGATCCGGTGATGGGGTGGCTGGGGTTGTACGGCTGAGGATGATATGGGGAGTGACAGTGATATATGTATATATGTATGCAAGTTGTATGTTGTATGTATATGCATTTGACAATTTCATTGGTTATACTCTACAATTTGGTATTGTTTATATATATCTTTATTTGTTGGTTGGTTTCTCTTTGTTTTTTCGGTGATTGATAGAGTTTTTGTTTTGATATATTTTTTCATTTTTTTTTATTTTATTTTTTTTTTTTTTTTTGTAATCGAACGTATCTGGAATGAGAATCAATTCTTACATTTCAAAAAGCCGAAAGCGTAAAACAATTTTTAATGGAAGAGGAAAAAACGATAACAGTTGTTTGTTTGTATTTAAGGGGTTTTTTGTTTTGGTTTCGGTTAATCTATTTATGTATGTATGTTCGTATGTATGTGTGAATTGAAAATTTGGAACCCAACGAGAATTATATGACTTTTGTTATTAATTAAATATCAATCAAATTGAAATATAGAAATTGTTTGGTCTAAAAAATGGCTTAAGTACGTATCTGTTGGCTATTTTTGTTGGATTTTAGCTATAACTTTATTTTGGTTTTTTCTTATCGGTATTTTCTTTTATTATTGAGTTTTGTTTTAATTTTCTGTTTTGTTTTGTTTTTTTTTTTTTCATTATTAATTATAATATAAATTTTAATATGTATATATATATATAAATATGTTGTATTTGTTGCATGTTTCTATGTCTGTATATATATTTTTATATGTATATTAGGGTGGATGGCTCGTACGATAATTGTTGAATTTCAACGATTATCACCAGTTACAAAAAAAATATTGTTTTTCTTTGCTATGAAGTTTTTTTTTTAATTTTTACAATTATAATTAAGAAATTAGTTTTATTAAATAAATTATATTCTACAATTAAAAATTTTTAGCTGGTTACATATTTTTTTGTTTTTGTTGAAATCGAACAATTTACATACATATCGCCGTTATCACCATGAATGTTTCTATTTAGTACATGCCTATTTACAATAGAGACTATCTCACTATTATACATGGGCATGTATTAAACTGAAACATTCTATAAGAAATTTTTTTTTGTTGTGGCTTCATTGTGGTTGTAAAGTGTTGTCTTCCAGAACTGTGTTCTTTTATTGAAATATAAACCTCGGGTATATTCGTAAACTACCTTTCGTCAAAATCCGGTGAAAAGTGCATACCTTATGCCCCATAGCAGTTATATCGAAATATGTTCCGATTTGCACTAAACTTAAAATTTCACTAAAATCGGATAATAAATGCGCCTTTTATGGGCTCAAAACAGTAAATCGATAGATTGGTCTATATGGCAGCTATATCCAAATCTGGACCGATTTGCACCAAACTTAAAATTTTAGCAAAATCGGATAATAAATGCGCCTTTTATGGGCTCAAAACAGTAAATCGATAGATTGGTCTATATGGCAGCTATATCCAAATCTGGACCGATCTAGGCCAAATTGCATAAAGATGTCAAGGGGCCTAGCACAACTCACTGTCCCAAATTTCGGCGAAAGCGGACAATAAATGCGCCTTTTATGGGCCCAAAACATTAAATCGAGAGTTCGGTCTATATGGCAGCTATATCTAAATCTGAACCGATTTGGGCCAAATTAAAGAGGGCGGTCGAAGGGCCCAACACAAATCCCTGTCCCAAATTTCGCGAAATGGGACAATAAATGCGCCTTTTATGTGCCCAAAACCTTAAATCGAGAGATCGGTTTATATGGCAGCTATGGACCGATCTGAACCAAATTGAAGAAGAATGTTGAAGGACCTAACATGTCCCAAATTTCGGTGAAATCGGACAAAAAATGCTCCTTTTATGGGCTCAAGACCCTAAATCGAGAGATCGGTCTATATGGCAGCTATATCCAAATCTGAACCGATCTGGGCAAAATTATAGAGGGCTATCGAAGGGTCTAACGCAACTAACTATTCCAAATTTCGGCGAAATCGTATAATAAATGCAGCTTTTATGGACCCAAGACCCTTAATCGGGGGATCGGTCTATATGGCAGCTATATCCAAATTTGGACCGATCTGTGCTTTAATGCAGAAGGATATCATGGGGCCTAACATAACTCTCTGTCCAAAATTTCGTCGACATTGGACAATAAATGCGCCTTTTATGGGTCCAAAGCCTTAAATCGAGAGATCGGTTTATATGGCAGCTATATCCTAGTCTTGACCGATCTGTGCCATATTGCAGAAATATATCGACGGGCCTAACACAACTCGCTGTCCCAAATTTCGGCGAAATCGGACAATAAATGCGCCTTTTATGGGCCCAAGACCTTAAATCGAGAGATCGGTCTATATGACAGCTATATCCAAATCTGGACCGATCTAAACCAAATTGAAGAAGAATGTTAAAGGGTCTAACACAACTCACTGCCCCAAATTTCAGCAAAATCGGATTATAAATGCGGCTTTTATG
Organism: Stomoxys calcitrans; assembly: GCF_963082655.1. Classification (NCBI taxonomy): domain Eukaryota; kingdom Metazoa; phylum Arthropoda; class Insecta; order Diptera; family Muscidae; genus Stomoxys; species Stomoxys calcitrans. The sequence goes on along the minus strand of NC_081552.1, from coordinate 254,271,288 downwards.
TGCCAAAACCTTCAATCGAGTGATCGGTCTATATGGCAGCTATAACCAAATCTGGACCGATCTAGGCCAAATTGGAAAAAGATATCAAGGGGCCTAACACTACTCACTGTCCCAAATTTCGGCGACATCGGACAATAAATGAGCCATTTTATGGGCGCAAGACCTTAAATCGAGAGATTGGTCTATATGGCGCTATATCCAACTCTGAATCGATCTGGGCCAAAGTGCAGGATGATGTCGAAGGGCCAAACACATTTCACTGTCCAAAATTTCGGCGACATCGGACAATAAATGAGCCTTTTATGGGAGCAAGACCTTAAATCGGGAGATCGGTCTATATGCCCGCTATATCCAAATCTGAACCGATCTGTGCCATATTGCAGAAGAATGTTGAACAGCTTAACACAACTCACTATCCCAAATTTCAAAGAAATCGGATAATAAATGCGCCTTTTATGGGTCCAAGACCCTAAATGTAGAGATCGGTCTATATGGTAGCTATATCCAAATCTGGACCGATCTGGACGAAAGTGCAGAAAGAAGTCAAAGGGTCGAACAAAACTCACTGTTCCAAATTTCAGCAAAATCGGACAATAAATTTGCCTTTAATGGGCTTAAGACCCTAAATCGGCGGATCGGTCTATAGGGGGGCTTTATCAAAATTTAGTCCGATATAGCCCATCTTCGAACTTAACCTGCTTATGGACAAAAAAAAAATTTGCCAGCGGAACTTCGTGCTACACGGGTGGATCAAAGCTAGAGGACAGAGTGGGCCTGGGGTATTCTCCATTGAAAACCCAGAAACTGAGATCTGTTTTAGACTACACATACAAATGATTACCGAACGTCTGTGGACCGTAACCAGAATATATAATTCAGTAAAAAAAAACTAAGTTCTGTTTTCGTGTCAGCTGATAAAATTTGAAGTTTGAACAAATTTCAAAACCAATAATTTAATTTAGAAACCAGCTTTTCTTCTATTTTATGGTGACTTTGTGGAATTTATCACAACTTGTTGTTTAAAGTTTAGGTTGAATGGGTAGCCATGAAAAGGTGAGTTCACTCGGTAGCCAGTCTGACCTGTGGTGAAAAGCAAATGAAAAAATTAAAAATGTGTGATAAGAAGAAATTGCAAGATGAGAGTAGGGCACCGTCGTATGCGCTAGTCCATGTTAGCACTATGTTGTGAAACTGGAGTCTATTCAGGGATACCATACATTCCGCCTAGAACTTCGACCTCACTGAGCTGGAACCCACGGTCTTGAGGGCCGACAAATATGTATACTGTTTTGGAAAACTGTAAATCCCTTCTCATAGAACATACACTCGTCTGGCAGTCTCACCGACGTATCGATATTTTGTGTGTCGGAGTATGGCCCCAATCCAGTCCCTGTCCCCATATTGGAGCTATCTATTAGGACCAAGGTATCATTCCCTTCAAACATAGGATTCGCGTCTCATTTCTCCATCCAGGGGAAGGGGGAATCCCGAGAAAACCTCACCCTTGAGGCGTTCCCCTTATCGCCAGCTTTCTTACTACACTATCTACGAAGTCCGCGTTGATAGCCCTGACACGTAGCATTAAGTCACACAGGAAGAAACTCAGTTTGACCCCCCGTGAAGTGAGGTTCAGGGTGGTGACAGTCGACCCATCTCCTCGTTATTAAATGCCCTTTCAATATTTAGGATAGCCGCCATCGCGTACTCCTTCAGTAGGAGAGACGTCTCGATTTCTCGCACCACTTTGTGGAGGGCCGTCTCCTCTGATCTGCCTGGTATACCTGAAATTCAATCATCCGATTTGGCTGAAACTTTGCATGAAGTGTTTTGTTATGACTTTCAATGACTGTGCTAAGTAAATCGGTGAACATCGGTACATAACCTGATATAGCTGCCATATAAACCGATCGGTGATCTTGACTTCTTGAGCCTCTAGAGGGTGCAATTCTCATCCGATTTGGAAGAAATTTTGTACAACAGCGTCTTTTATGACCATCAACATACGTGTCTGAATGGTTCAATAGCTTGATACAGCTCCCATATAAACCGATCTCCCGATTTTGCTTCTTGAGTCCCTACAAGGCGCAATTCTTAACCGAATGAACTGAAATATTACACAATAGCATATTCTTATTCAATTTTCTTTATTTGCCTAAAAAGAGATACTGTGCATAGAACTCGACATATGCGATCCATGGTGGAGAGTATATAAGATTCGGCCCGGCCGAACTTAGCACGCTCTTACTTGTTCCATTTTCTTTTCACTATTTTGCCTCTCTTTTTTCCAAACATTCCAAAAATTTTGCCTTCTTTTGTTTTCTGTTCAAACAAAATTTGATTGAATGGTGGCTACTCTCAGTTAAGCTAAATTTTGCCGTTCACAAATATTGTTGATATTCAGTGAACGCCGTTATTTTGGTGTAGGTGCCTATGAAATGATAGCAGCTGATTCATGACATAATTACCAGGTAGTGTACAGCGGAGTAGGATTTTTTCTCTCGTAGTGCACTATCAGTCAACGAGTCTTGGTTGTGTGTGTGTGTGTATTGTAGTTAAGAACTATAACATAAAAACAACGAAAAATGGTGCAAACTAGCAACGTACACAAAATTAGAGTTGCACTAATCACTGATTTTGACAAATAGTGCACTGAATATTTTGTTGTTGGGCAACTGCCACTACCTGTAAATGAATATATCTTGAGCTGATTAAAAGTGCTTAATTCTTAACGCTAGACTTGCCATGGTGTAGGTTAGGTTAGGCTGAAAGAGGGTGCAGATATTAATCCGCCCCATGCCACTATGGACATACACCTGAGCCAGTAATCGGCTTGTTGTGCCGTCTAAAAACTATTGGGTTGCCCAAAAAGTAATTGCGGATTTTTTTTAAATGCAGTTTTAATAACTTTTTTTCTAAAGCAAGCTAAAAGTAACAGCTGATAACTGACAGAAGAATGAATGCAATTACAGAGTCACAAGCTATGAAAAAATTTGTCAACGCCGACTATATGAAAAATCCGCAATTACTTTTTGGGCAACACAATATAAAGTAACCTCCAAAAAGAAAATTTTAAGTTAGGAATTCCGTGCTACTTACAGAATCCTTAATTGTTTTCAATGCCACTCCCCTAAGTTGGTTCATGTCTGATATTGTGTCTTCACCTAAGTACCGGTATCTCTTGGACGCGAAAGCCGGGCAATGACAAAGGAAATGCTCCAACGTCTCATCATCTTGCCCTACACATGCTTTCACTTGCCGCACCGATTTTACATAAGTGAGCTCGTAGTCCTATGTGTCCCGTTATGATACCAATAGCTATACTGACCTCCTTCTTGCTTCCTTTCAGTAATAGCCTTGTCTTCTCATGATCTGGATCCCCCCATAGGATTTTCGCCGTCCAACCGACCGTTTCGCTGTTCCACAATGTTGCATGCGCATTCGTCGCCCACTCCCTTAACGCGGACTGCGTCGACCCGAAAGGCTTTGGGTTAACCTTCGGTTATTGACGGCAGTCCTCGGGCCTTCACCTGCCATGGTGTAGGAAATGCAACATTTTTTCACTCTCTGTAGGCAACATCATTACAAACGAAAACTACACCCGGTAATGGGGTAACATTTTTTTGGACAAACGAAAGCAAAATTTCGATTTTTTTGTACAATCGAAATCATCATAAATTTAACACAAATTTCCCTTTAACCTTCTATTTCTAATATCATTGGGTTTTTTTTTTGGGGGAATCATCAACATAAGCAAAACACAGTTGAGAACAACCCCTTTACAGTAATGGTGAATTGGTGTTGGGGGTGGTGACGGTGGTGGCTTTGTGTTAGTGTTTTGTGGTGTTGGTGTTTTGTGAGTCTGTGTGGATTGGTGTGTTGTGTCTTTGCTAACATATACACATGCATATGTATGTACATTAGAATGGTTGGTGTCTAGACTACAATCATCGTATAAAATTGTCATTATTTGGTATCAATTAATAATTTATTAAATGTGTTTTATTTTGGTTTTAGTTTTTCATATCTTTTTTTTTTCATCTTTTTCATTTGTTTGTAGGCAAAAATATATATGTATGTATACATTATAAAATGAGTATATTTGGTTTGGTAGGACAACTACGGAATTGTCAGTAACCGGCTTTTCCTTAATGCTCTGCTGTTTGTTTTCGTTTTCTTCTCCGTTTTGTTTTGTGTGTTTGGTAGTACATTTGTTTCGTTAACATTTTTCGCTAAATCAGTCACTTCCGTGTTGTGTGGTTGTTTCACTTTAAAAATATATATGTATATATATATTATTTTTATCGTTATTATTTATTCATTTTGTTTTTATCGCTTGAGTAGAAAATGAGCTATAATTTAATTTTGTTCTTGTTCTTTGTCATACATATTAATTATTATTTTTATTAGATTTATATCATCTTATTTGGTTAATCGGATGTTTCGGTTAGGGGAGGGGGGCAAGGAAGGAAGGGCTATGCATTTAGTAGGTATATGAAGATTGTTCGTTCATCTGCTCGTCTCGGTTTGAGAGGGGAGGAAAGCGTTTCCCTTATTGTTTACACTTTTTGGCGGGGTGGCAACGTTGCAGAGAGATAAAGGGAGAAATTTTGTAACCATTCATTTGCAGGTTCGTTATTATTTTAGAAAGCTCAGCATAATATTTAATATCATTTAATAATTTCGTTTATTTATTTTGCTTTTATTTTTGGTTTTTCTTTTTGGAAGAGGGTTCGTTTTGTAGAGAAAAAACAAGAAATTTCAATGTTTTCAACAAGAAAGTTATGAAAATTTTTGCTCACAACTGTTGTTCGGCTCATAATGATTTAAAGATGGGGCGAAGTAGTAGAAGAAGATGTTAATTTCTATTTTTCTCATTGTTATTATTGCAATTGTTGTTCTTGTTGTTGTTAGAGTATTATTATTATGTTTTGGTTTTTTATTATTATTAATAAATTGTTGCAAAGAAATGCTTAAAATTATGACTAGACTTAGCTTAAGGAAATACTCAGTAGATCATCAGTCGCATTCGGGTCCATCGGAAAAGTGTCCGCGCACATCGAGCGCTGTTGCCAGCTGGAAAATTATATGCGACAATGTTGGATGCTCCAGCAGTTCATTGGATGGCAATGGTGGTTCACAACGTGGTCTCATATGGCGTCCCCGGAAACCACGATGCAGTCTCAATACAACATCACAGAACACAAAGCGTAGTATGAGGGTGCGTAAAAAGTCATCACCAAAGAATTGAACATATGATGAATCTAAAACGGAAACGGATGATTAAAGTGTGAGATAACAAAAACAAAAATAAACTTAAAGTTTGTTTTAGCGAATCCCACAATTGGCGGATCAATATCCAAATACCTTTGACTTGTTAAACATTTCAATTTAAAAAACATTTCAAAAATAAACAAGTAAGAGCGTGCAAAGTTCGGCCAGGCCGAATCTTATATACCCTCCACCATTGATCGCATTTGTCGAGTTCTATGCGCGGTATCTCTTTTTAGGCAAACAAAGAATATTGAAGAAGAACTGTCATGCTATTGGAGCTGTTTCAAGTTATAGTCAGATTCGGACCATAAATGAATGCTGAACATTGTAGAAGCCATTGTGCAATATTTTAGTGCATTCGGATAAGAATTGCGCCTTGCAGGGGCTCAAGAAGCTAAATCGGGAGATCGGTTTATATGGGAGCTGTATCAAGCCATAGATCGATTCAGACTATATTAGAGACGTATGTTGAAGGTCATGAAAGAAGCCGTTGTACAAAATTTCAGCCAAATCGGATAAGAATTGCGCCCTCTAGAGGTTCAAGAAGTCAAGATCCCAGATCGGTTTATATGGCAGCTATATCAGGTTATGAACCGATTTGAATCTTATTTGACACAGTTGTTGAAAGTAAGAATAAAATACGTCATGTAAAATTTCAGCCAAATCGGATAGGAATTGCGCCCTTTACAAGCTCAAGAAGTCAAGTCCCCAGATCTGTTTATATGACAGCTATATCAGGTTGTGAACCGATTTGAACCATACTTTTCACAGTTGTTGGATCTCATCACAAAATACTTCGTGCAAAAATTCATTCGAATGGGATAAGAATTGCGCCCTCTAGAGGCTCAAGAAGTCAAGACCCAAGATCGGTTTATATGGCAGCTATATCAGGTTATGAACCGATTTGAAACTTATTTGACACAGTTGTTGAAAGTAAGAATAAATTACGTCATGCAAAATTTCAGCCAAATCGGATAGGAATGTCGCCCTCTAGAACTTCAAGAAGTCAAATCCCCAGATCTGTTTATATGACCGCTATATCAGGTTATGAACCGATTTGAACCATACTTAACACAGTTGTTGGATATCATAACAAAACACGTCGTGCAAAATTTCATTCCAATCGGACAAGAATTGCGCCCTCTAGAAACCCAAGAAGTCAAGACCCAAGATCGGTTTATATGGCAGCTATATCAAACCATGAACCGATATGGTCCATTTACAATCCCAACCGACCTACACTAATAACAAGTATTTGTGCAAAATTTCAATCGGGTAGCTTAACTTCTTCGAAAGTTAGCGTGCTTTCGACAGACAGACGGATGGACGGACGGACGGACAGACGGACACGGCTAGATCGACATAAAATGTCACGACGATCAAGAATATATATACTTTATGGGGTCTCAGACGAATATTTCGAGTAGTTACAAACAGAATGACGAAATTAGTATATCCCCATCCTATGGTGGAGGGTATAATAAACCGATCTGAACCATAAACGACACGGATATCGAAAAACCTAACATAAGTCACTGTGACAAATTTCAGTAAAATCGGATTATAAATGCGCCCTTTATGGGGTCAAGATTCGAGATATCGGTCTATAAGGCAGCTATATCCAAATCTGGATCCAGTTGCAGAAAAATGCCGAAGAGCCTAACACAACTCACTGTCCCAAATTTCGGCGACATCGGACTATAAATGGGCCTTTTATGGTCCCAAAACCCTAAATCGAGAGATCGGTGTATATGGCAGCTATATGCAAATCTTGATCGATCTAGACAAAATTACAGAAGTATGTCGAGGGGCTTAACTTAGCTCACTGTCCCAAATTTCGGCGACATTGGGCAATAAATGCGCCTTTTATGATCCCAAAACCTTAAATCGAGGGATCGGTCAATATGGCAGCTATATCCAAATCTAGACCGATCTAGACCAAATTGAAGATGGTTGTCGAAGGTCTTTACACAACTCACTGTCCCAAATTTCGGCGACATCGGATAATAAATGCGCCTTTTATGGACTCAAAACCTTAAAACGAGAGATCGGTCTATACGACAGCTATATCCAAATCTAAACCGATCTGAGCCAAATAGAAAAAAAATGTCGAAGGGCCTAACAGAACTCACTGTCCCAGATTTAGGCGACATTGGGCATAGACCGATGCGCCTTTTATGGTCCCAAAACCTTAAATCGAGTGATCGGTCTACATGGCAGCTATATTCAAATTTAGACCGATCTGGACAATAAATGCGCCTTTATGGGCCCAAAGAGAGATCGGTCTATATGGCAGCTATATCCTAATCTAAACCGAACTGGGTTAAATTGGAAAGGGATGTCGAAGGGCTTAACACAACTCACTGTCCCAAATTTCGGCGACTTCGGACAATAAATGCGCCTTTTATGGTCCAAAGACCTTAAATCGAGAGATCGGTCTATATGGCAGCTACATCCAAATCTGTACCGATCTGAGCCAAATTATTGTAAGATGTCGGAGGGCCGAACACAACTCACTGTCTAAAATTTTGGCAAAATCTGACAATAAATGGGCCTTATATGGACTCAAAACCTTATATCAAGAGATCGGTCTATATGACACCTATATCCAAATCTGAACCGATCTGTGCCATATTGCAGAAGTATGTCGAGGGGCTTAACTTAACTCACTGTCCCAAATTTAGGCGACATTGGGCAATAAATGCGCCTTTTATGGTCCTAAAACCTTAAATCGAGAGATCGGTCTACATGGCAGCTATATCCAAATCTGTACCGATCTGAGCCAAATTATTGATGGATGTCGGAGGGCCAAACACAACTCACTGTCTCAAATTTCGGCGAAATCGGACAATAAATGCGATTTTTATGGGCCTAAGACCCTAAATCGGCGGATCGGTCTTTATAGGGACTATATCAAGATATAGTCCGATATAGCCTATCTTTGAACTTATCCTGCTTAGGGACAAAAAAAGAATCTGTGCAAAGTTTCAGCTCAATATCTCTTTTTTTTTAAAGACTCTAGCGTGGTTTCAACAGACAGACGGACGGACATGTGTCAGCTCAATATATCTATTTTTAAAGACTGTAGCGCGATTGCAACAGACAGACGGACGGTTATGGCTAGATCGTCTTAGATATTCTGATCAAGAATATATATACTTTATAGGGTCGGAAATGGATATTTCGATGTGTTGCAAACGGAATGACAAAATTAATATACCCCCTTGCTTTGGTGGTGGGTATGGAAATGGTTGGCAGCCATGTGAAAACTTCTCCCCAAAGAGGTGACACTGCGGCACACCGCACAGTGTTGCCTCTTAGTGTATTACAATAGGTAGAGTTAACATAGAGCTCTAAAATTTGGCACACGAGTATATTTGAGTGTAATATGGAATACAGTGGAGTATGGTCCAAATCGGTCTATACCCTGATATAGCTCCCATATAAACCGATCTGCCGATTTAACTTCTTAAGCCTACAGAAATCGCAATCATTACCCGATTTGTCTGAAATTCTGTATATTGATATTTGTTAAGAGTCTCAACAACTACCCCAAGTATGGTCCAAATCGGTTTATAAACTGATATAGCTCCCATATAAACCGATCTCTCGATTTATACTCTTCAGCCTCCAGAGGGTGCAATTATAGTCCGATTTTGCTGCAATTTTGCAGCAAAATGGCTTCTGCTATGACTCTGAAAAACACCACCAAGTATTGTCCAAATCGTTATATAACCTGATAAGCTTTCTCTTGATTTGAGTTCTTAAGCCAGTAGATGGCGTTTACTTTAACTTAAAACTTTATCCCTGAATTGTGTTTTCCGTTTTACTGATTTCTGATGTTTATGTAAAGTTTTGGGTTTTGGTGTATTCGGGGGACTATACTAAAATTTTCCGGTGAACATTTTTGTAAAATATTTTGATGTGCTAGAATCCCAATTTAAAGGAGTTTTTACCCTGTTTCCAAAAAGGGTTCGAAAATCAATTCTTACAAAATAATCCAAAATATTGAGATGGTGCACGTTTGTGCACCCAAAGCCAATCTGTCGATTTAATGTCCTGAGCCCCTGGAATCCGCAATTTTTATCCTATTAGGCTGAAATTGCACATAGTGTACTGTTATGACTTCCAACATCCGCTACAACGACAAGTATGGTCCAAATCGATCTATAAGCTGCTATAGCTCCTATATAAACGAATCTTCCGATTAATATTCTACGACCCCAAGAAGCTTACATTTGGCTGAAGCTAAAGTGGGTACCCAAGATTCTGTCCGGCCGAACTACGGCATATTTTTACTTGTTCAACCTACCTATATATCCTTGGTCGATTTCATCTATGCGACAGCGTGTCACTAAACGAGAGGCTTCCGTTATGAAATGATCCACATACGATTGGCAACGCTCCCAATGATGTATGGGCACATCGCCAACATTGCAGATGTAACATAGCGCGGTCAGTGGGGAATGCAGGAACAACGTAAACAAGGAGCCATGGTGTTGGACTTCGGCTGAAAAAAAGTGAAAGCAAGGGGAAAGATTGGTACAAACGCTAACATAAAAATTGTTGAGTTCGAAATGGAATTGGTTTGGAAAACTACCTCTACCTTGGAATGCTGGTGGCACATCCTGGGGTGACATCAGTACAACCAACGGTTGGCCAAAGTAACGGGGTATGTGTTGGAAAACAAACGAGTTGTCCGAATCAATGATAATGAACATGGGTCGACGGGTGAAGGGATACAAATCGCCAGGATACAGACAGTGGGTCTCTTTGTAAGATTTCCCTCGACACGCCAGACCACCACCGTCGACACCGTCACGTTTGACACTGGTGGCCAAGCCACCCAATTCGTAACCGTCTGAAAGCAAACAGAAAAGAAAGTGAGAATGTTCAATGGCTCCACATTGGGAAGGAAGTTAATTTGGGGCCGGCCTTACAATCTTCAGGATGTTTTGTTGTTGAGAAGCAACCATCTGCCGACATGTATAAGAGTAAGGCGCCTCCCGGAGGCAATTCTTTAAAACCGCTAGCTAAGAACACCAGAAGTTGGCTAATCGAAGGCTTATACAATAAATACTTATGAGGATTGTCACGATAATGGCGGCTATTTTCCATATAGCCCTTGGAACCTGGAACACCATATGGCGGTATACGACTGGCCGCTGGACTGGCATCGTGTCCATGCAGGCCATGTGAAGCACTCATAGGATGTGTTGTTTCTGTTGGTTCCCGTTCTAGTGTTTGTAACATTCTGGAAAAGAACAAAGAATTGCATATCAGTGGGGTACTTCTAGTTCGGCATGCATGTGGTTGAGGTGATGAGTCACCTACCTAAACATGTCCATTGTCAACTCGGAGAATTTGGCTTGTTCGCATGCCGAGCCCACAATTAGAATCTCCTGTAGACTCAGCGTCATGTGCGGTGATCTCTCGCATGGCGGCGTTGTTAGCGGCGACAACCTAGAACCGGAACCACTACTCATCAATGGGTGAAGTTTACCATACTCTTAGAGCTCTTGCTAAGGCCCGTGCTTTCACAGAAGAATTGATTTGATGTGATGCAAATGAGACATTTTGTGATTTTCAAGGTGGAAGCGTTTGGTAGCGGCTTTGGTACTAACAGTCCCCATCTCCCTGAGGGGAGAGGTGAAGAGGAGGTTTGCACCTTACCGCACCGAACACACAAACATACACCTCTCTTTAATGTTTATTATTATTTTTTTTTTATTTATATTTTTTTCATTATTTATTCTTTTTTTACCTTGAATTTTTTTTGTGATTTTTTTTTTTAACAAAAATGAAATATCGAACGTGCAAGAAATTTGGTTAGTTAGTTTTGTAATTTATGTTTCATATGCTCATACAATCAGAAAAGGTGTGATATAAAGTGAAGCAGCATTCAAGACTGAACAAAGGTCAACTATTCCATGGAATACTTTGTGAGAAAACATAGGTTTAATATATGCTTCTGTCGTTTCCTGGATTCAAGAACTCCCAATGATAAATAAGGAAAATACAAACGCCTATCTTTACAAAATCCATTAACTTCTGACTAAAGAGAGAGAGAGAGAGAGAGAGAGAGAGAGAGAGAGAGAGAGAGAGAGATAACAAGAAAAAAGGCGTTAAGTTCGGTCGGGCCGCACTTTGGATACCCACCACCTCAGGTATATATGTAAACCACATTTTGTCATAATCCGATGAAAAATGCATAATTTATGCCTCCATTGCAGCTTTATCGAAATATAGTCCGATTTGGACCAAATTCGACGCGGATATTGAGTGGCCTTATAAGTAGAAGTCCTTGTTCAATTTTGTAGAACAAAATATTGGTCTTTTTGGTAGCCATATCCAAATATATAGACCGATCTGAACCATATACGACACGAAAGTTGGAAAGCCTAATATAAGTCACTGTGTCAAATTTCAGCGAAATCGGATTATAAATGTGCTTTATATGGGGCCAATACTTTAAAAAGAGAGATCGGTCTATATGGCAGCAATATCCAAATGTGAACCCATCTAGCTCAATTTGAAGAGGGATGTCGAAGGGCCTAACACAACTCACTGTCCCAAATTTTGGCGTAATCGAACAATAAATGCGCCTTTTATGGGCCCAAGACTTCAAATCAAGAGATCGGTCTACATGACAGCTATATCCAAATCTGAGCCGATCGGAGCCAAATTCAAGAGGGATGTTGAAGGGCCTAACGCAACTCACTGTCCCAAATTTTGGCGACATCGGACAATAAATGCGCCTTTTATAGGCCCAAGACCTTAAATCGAGAGATCGGTCTATATGGCAGCTATATTCAAGCCTGGACCGATCTGGGCCAAATTGAAGAAATATGTCGAAGGGCCTAACACAACTCACTGTACCAAATTTTGGCGACATCGGAAAGTAAATGCGCCTTTTATGGGCCCAAAACCTTCAACCGAGAGATCGGTCTATATGGCAGCTATATTCAAATCTTGACCGATCTGGGCCAAATTAAAGAAGGATATCTAAGGGCCTAACAGAACTCACTGTCCCAAATTTTGGTAATATCGGACATTAAATGTGCCTTTTAGGGGCCCAAGACCTTTACTCGAGATATAGGTCTATATGGCAGCTATATCCAAATCTTGACCGATCTGTGCCATATTGCGGGGGTATGTCGGTGGCTTAAATTATCTAACTGGCCCAAATTTCTGCGAAATCGGACATTTAATGCGCCTTTTATGGACCCAAAAACTTAAATCGAGAGATCGGTGGATATGGCACCTATATCCAAATCTGAACCGATTTGGGCCAAATTGAAGAAGGATGTCGAAGGGCCTAACACAACTCACTGTCCCACATTTTGGCGACATCGGTTAATAAATGCGCCTTTTTAGAGCCCAAAACCTTAAATCGAGAGATCGGTCTATAAGGCAGCTATATCAAAATCTAGACCGATCTGTGACATATTCCAAAAGGATGTCGAGGGGCCTAACAGAACTCAGTGTCCCAAATTTCGGCGACATCGGACAATAAATGCGCATTTTATGGGCCCAAGACCTTAAATCGAGAGATCGAATTATATGGCCGCTATATCCAAATCTGGACCGATCTGAATCAAATTGATGAAGGAGTTCGATTGGCCTAATACCACACACTGTCCCAAATTTTAGCAAAATCGGACAATAATTGCGCCATTCATGGGCCCAAGACCCTAAATCGGCGGAACGGTCTATATGACAGCTATATCCAAATCGGGATCGATGGGAGCCAAAGTGAAGAAGAATGTCGAAGGGCCTAACACAGCTCTCTGTTCTAAATTTCAGCAAAATCGGGCAATAAATGTGGTTTTTATGGGCCTTAGACCCTAAATCGGCGGATCGGTCTATATGGGGGCTATATCAAGATATAGTCCGATATAGCTCATCTTCAAAATTAACCTGCTTATGAACAAAAAATCAGAAAAAATTTTCAGCAGTGGTTTTCCCCTCCTAATGCTGGCAACATTTGTGAGGTACTATGCCATGTAAAACTTCTCTCCAAAGAGGTGTCGCACTGCAGCACGCCGTTCGGACTCGGCTGTAAAATGGAGGCCCCTTATCATTGAGCTTAAACTTGAATCGGACAGCACTCATTGATATGTGAGATGTTTGCCCTTGTTCCTTAGTGGAATGTTCATGGGCAAAATTTGCAATTTGAACAGAAAAAGAATCTGTGCAAAGTTTCAGCTCAATAGTAATTTTTTAAAGATTGTAGCGTGATTTCAACGGACAAACGGACGGACTAGATTGCTAGATGGTTTTAGATTTTTACGCTGATCTAGAATATATAAACTTTAAAGGGTCGGAAATGGGTTTATGTGGGAGCTGTATCAAGCTACTGATCGATTCAGACCAAGGTCATGAGAGAGGCCGTTGTACAAAATTTCTGCCAAATCGGATGAGAATTTCGCCCTTTAGAGGCTCAAGAAGTCAAGATCCCAGATCGGTTTATAGCGCAGCTTTATCAAGTTATGTATCGATTTGCACCATTCTTAGCACAGTTATTGGAAGTCATAACAAAAGACCTCATGCAAAATTTCAGTCAAATCGGATGAGAATAGAGCCCTATAGAGGCTCAAGAAGTCAAGACCCAAGATCGGTTTATACGACAGCTATACCAGGTTATGAACCGATTCGAACCATACTTAGCGCAATTGTTGGAAGTGATACCAAAACACCAGGTGCAAAATTTCAGTCAAATCGCACGAGAATTGCGCTCTCTAGAGGCTCAAGAAGTCAAGACCCAAGATCGGCTTATATGGCAGCTATATCAAAACATGAACCGATTTGAACCATACCGAGCGCAGTTGTCGAAAGTTATATCAAAACAACTACGTGCAACATTTCAGTCAAATCGGATGAGAATTGGGTCCTCTAGAGGCTTAAGAAGTCAAGACCCAAGATCGGCTTATATGGCAGCTATATCAAAACATGGACTGATTTGAACCATACTGAGCGCAATTGTTGGAAGTGATACCAAAACACCAGGTGCAAAATTTCAATCAAATCGCACGAGAATTGCGCCCTCTAGAAGCTCTAGAAGTCAAGACCCAAGATTGGTTTATATGGCAGCTATATCAAAACATGGACCTATTTGCCCCATTTAGAATCCCAGGCAGACCTACACTAATAAAAAGTATTTGTGCAAAATTTCAAGCTGCTAGCTTTACTCCTTCGAAAGTTAAGGTGCTTTCGACAGACAGACGAACGGACATGGCTAGATCAACTTAAAATGACGGGACGATTAAGAATATATATATTTTACAGGGTCTGAGAAGCATATTTCGAGGTGTTACAAACAGAATGACGAAATTAGTATACCCCCATCCTATGGTGGAGGGTATAAAAAAAGAAAAAAAAAACGTTATAGTAAAGATAAAAGGGGTAAAGTTGTGTAACAAAATGGAAACTATGAAAAACAAATGTACAATGAGAGTACTAAGGAGAGAAACAAAGTGTACTAGAGATCCCAAAATTGTGTACTGTTTACCAAAAAATTGTGATGGGGGGTGTTCACCATAACTATAACTGACATTGACATGCGGTCAAAATTTCAACTGAAGAGAAAACAATTTTCCTTTCTAAGGAACATCTACAGATTTCATTCCTAAAGAAGCATCATAGAGAGTTGTTAGTCGCACCTTTTCTGATTAGCATTGAATATTGAATATAAATAAATATATATCTGATATGTGTGTATGTAAGTGTGTATGTATGTGTGTGAGATAGTGAATAGAGGTGTCAAGAACACTGTTCATGTTTGCTGATGAATGAGTGGGAAAGTATGTACGTATGTGTGTGTATGTGTGTACTCGTATGCGTGTATTGGATAAGTGGTTGGCGTAGGCATGAATGTTTACGAGTTAGTGAGTATTTGGGTTAGTCAATGAGAGTGATTCTTGAGTGACACACAATGAATGAACGAATGAATGAATGAACGGATAGATGGAAATGAATGAGAATGGGTATGAATGAAGTGATTCGAGTGAGTGATATGAGTGATATTGTTTCAAGTCTTCTGTGATAAGCACAATTTTATATACTGCCATACAAAAACAATTGCATTTCATCTACATTTAGTTTAAAAATTATTTAAGAGAAACCAAACCAAAACAACAAAAAATTAAAGAATAATGCAAAAACAAAAAAAGTCCAAAGCATAACTTGTATACCTCCCAAAATTATAAGCAAAGTTTTGAGTCAAATTTCATTCATTTTAGATTTGGAGTTAAAAGATAAACAGAACAAAAGAGAAGAAAAAACAAAACGAGAAGAGAATTTCGGAACCAAAAACTTTGTTAATCGAAAGAATAAATCAATCTATTAATTACGGATTTTTTTTTCTCTTCATTCAATTTTCTTCCCCAAAGAAAGCACGGGCAAAATATTGGGTAATTGTGATGAGATGGATGTGAGTGCAAGTACCTGTGTGATAGTACGATGGGATTGGAATCCGCATGAAGAACGGCCACAGCTGCTTCAGCTTTAATAAAGCCCTTGATCTCTTCCAAAACTAATGACCATTCTAAATGGTCTTCAGGTTCATAACTGCAAGAGAAAAGCTAATGAGAAACTTGGCTCAATGAAGTCAGCGCCCTCTCTCGCAGGGGCGACATTCTTACGTGGTGGTATATTCCTGTATTTGTTTTTCCAATTCGGTAACCAATTCTCGCACCAGTTTCATTTTCTTCAGTAACAAACAAACCACAATAAAACGCGCATAATAACGCAGCTTTTTCACCATCAGATCGGGACGATCCTCCTTGATGGCTCTGGAATAATAGGCTCTACCTCTAATGGCTGCATAAAATTGATACGCTTCATTCAGGTAATTCGTTTCACTGGTTCTTAAACTGTAAAATGCCAAGGAATAATGTGAAGAGTTTGTAGGGTATATTGAAACGCCTAAGAAGCATACTTACTAGTAATGATAGTAAAGCTGTCCAATTTTGCTTGCAATTTCTCCAATCTGCCACCGTTTCAAACCGTATTTTGAATCCAGTACCATGCGATGTTGCTGCTGGAATTTCCATAACTTTGTGTAGACATCAAATGTGCGTCCAAAATAGGCCTGCCACTGACGATGACCGTATTGCGGCAAATCCCTGTTGAAAAGAGCGAAATAAAGTGGGGGAAACTGATGGTAAGTAGTTGCCTTTGTAAATATTTTTGAGGGAGTTTCTATAGCATATACAATTAAGGGACCCTATTCATTGTGTGAATTTGTGATTCGAGTGAATGAAATACAAAGAATATTTATTCTTGATCGCCTTAAAAGTCTCATACAATTGAGCTATTGAACAATTTAAATTTCCGACCCTATATAGAATATATATATATATACTTGATCAGCGTAAAAATCTAAGACGATCTAGCCATGTCCGTCGGCCTGTCCCTCTATCTGTTGAAATCACGGACTATATCGGAGTATATCTTGATATAGCCCCATATAGACCGATCCGCCGATTTACGGTCTTAGGCCCATAAAAAGCGCATTTGTTGTCCGTTATCTCTAAAATTTGGGACAATGAGTTGTGTTTGGCCAGTCAAAGTCCTTCTTCAAATTGGCCTAGATCGGTCCAGATTTGGATATAGCTGCCATATAGACCGATCTCTCGATTAAAGGTCTTGGGCCCATAAAAGGCGCTCTTATTGTCCAATTTTGTCAAAATTTGGGACAGTCAGTTGTATTAGGCCTACCGATATCCCTCTTCAATTTGGCCCAGATCGGTCCAGATTTCGATATAGCAGCCATATAGACCGATCCTCGATTTAAGGTTTTGGGCCCATGAAAGGTTCATTTATAATCCGATTTCACTGAAATTTGACACAGCGACTTTTGTTAGGTTTTTCGACATACCTGTGGTATGTGGTTCAGATCGGTTTGTATTTGGATAAAGCTACCAAAAAGATCAAATTTTGTTACACACAAATAAACAATGACTTGTACTTATTAGTATTAGGTCCAAACCGGAACATATTTCGATGTAGCAGCTATGGGTCATAAGCTATACATTTTTCACCGGAAAGGTGGTTTACATATATACCCGAGGTGGTGCGTATCCAAAGTTCGGCCCGACCGAACTTAACGCCTTTTTATTTGTTGTGCATGATATGGATTTGTAACAAAATTTACAACAACTTTGCCACAACGAGTGTCCACATCCGGGTTTTCAGTCAAAAGTTTTACAGCCTGAAAATGAAACAAGTAAGAGCGTGCTAAGATCGGCCGGGCCGAATCTTATATACCCTCCACCATGGTTCGCATGTGTCGGGTTCTATGCGCAGTATCTTTTTGTAGGCAAACAAAAAATATTGAATAAGAACTATTGTGCTATTGAAGCTATATCAAGATACAAGCCGATTCGGACCATAAATGAATGCTGAACATTGTAGAAGTCATTGTGTAATATTTCAGTTCATTCGGATAAGATTTGCACCTTGTAGGGCCCAAGAAGCAAAATCGGGAGAGAAGCAGTTGTACAAAATGTTTTAGAAATCGAATGAGAATTGTGCCCTCTAGAGGCTCAAGAAGTCAAGATCCCTGATCGGTTTTTATGGCAGCTATACCAGGTTACAGACCGATTTGCATCATATTTAGCACAGTTATTGGAATTCATAAAAAAACACCAGGTGCAAAATTTCAGCCCAATCGGATGAGAATTGCGCGCTCTATGGGATCAAAGGTCAAGATCCAAGATCGGTTTATATGACAGCTATACCAGATTATGAACTGATTTGAATCATCCTTAACATCCTTAAGTGATACTAAAACACTACGTGCAAAATTTCAGTCGAATCGGATAAGTATTGCGCCCTCTAGAGGCTCATAAAGTCAAGACGCAAGATCGGTTTATATCGCAGAATCAGAAGAATTGCGTCCTCTAGAGGCTCAAGAAATATATCGTGAGAGCCGTTTATTTGGCAGCTATATCAGGTTATCGGGAAGCCGCCGTGGCCTACGACGATGAACTGATTCAGACCATACTTGTATTGGATGTTGGAGACCATAGTAGAAGAATAAGAATTGCGTCCTCTAGAGGCTCAAGAAATATATATCGTGAGAGCCGTTTATTTGGCAGCTATATCAGGTTGTCGGAAAGCCATCGTGGCCGAAAGGTAATCATGTACGCCTATGACGCCAAACGCCTGGGTTCAAATCCTGGCGTGAATATCAGAAAATTTTTGTGTGGTGGATTTTCCCTCATTAATACTGGCTACTTTTGCGAGGTATCCTGCCATGTTGAAACTTCTCTACCAAGTGGTGTCGCTTACGGTACACCGTTCGGACTCGGCTTTAAAAAGGAGATCTCTTATCATTGAGCTTAAACATTAATCGGACTGTACTCATTGATGTGATTTTTGCAAAATTGGATTTTAATTTCATATAAATTTGGGTTGTCATTTTTTTGTCTATTTAGCGGTATTTTCACTTAAACGATATTTCACTAAAGCGAATTCAATTGCCTTAAGTAACACTGAACATGAATGGCTTCTTGTAACAAATTTCACTTAAGCGGTATTTTTCGCTTAAGCGGTTTCGACTGTATCCTGAAATTTAAATACTTTTATTCCTGGTGATGTCCTAAGATTTTTTTGTTCCTTTTTTGTTATGGTTAACGTTTTAACTTTTTTCCAAGGATAACGCCAATTGACTTCCACAAAATTTTTTTTAATTTCCAATTTTTTTTTAATAGGCTACACATTTTACTCACCTCAGACCGTTGAACAATTGTTTGGACTTTTCCAGCAAGTGTATGAACTCCAAAACCAACTTTCTATCCTGTTCTTCTGTGGATTCCATTTTCACCATACCGTTCTTCAATTCAATAGTGTTATGTTGCTGTCGTTAAAGAACTGCAAATGAGCAATAAATGGCAATTTAGACATATTGAACAAAAAAAAAAAAAAGAAAACAGAATCAAATCAACTCATCTCGAATGAAAAAGGCAACAACAACAACAACAACAAAGAAAAACATCATCAACAACAACGATAAATTGAAATTGATAATTAAATGAAATCGAAAGTAGCTGTGGCAGTAGCAGTGGCAGCAACAATGTCAACAACCATTGCCGGGTGAGGGGCCGCAGACCCTTGCTTTCTATAATCGTCCCCATTTTCATATAATGAAAAAAGGCAACGACGAATGAACGAAGGACTTGAGACCACAAAACAGAGGCCTAGTTTGTAATGCGAGCTACATGGCATTGTCCTTTTACCCGCCATTGGTAGGCATGAGCATTAGTTTTAATTGATGCTGGCCGTTTGTTGTCCGTCCGTGCTTTTATCTGTCTGTCTGTCTGTTGGTGTTACCAAAACAATTTCTATTTTCAAAACCATATGAGCCGGAGAAGAAGGCTCTTGATTTTCTATAGTGGCACTTATAAAAGCCAACAAAAGATGCTGTTGGTGATGACTATGATGATGATGGACTACTCAAAACGTGGCCACAGATTCACTATTCTCTAATGTCCCACTACTGACTGCTGAGAGCCCACTGAATAACAAACTGAGCCACTGAATGCTCGCCCCTATTGTCTTCTGTGGCCTGAGTGTGTGTATGACACATAGTGGAAATCTAAGAAAGAACAAAAACAAAAAACTAGAAAAACTACACAACTGATTTTAATTCAAAACCCATTCGCCACCACAAAGCTTGTACGTCTACGTCTTGCTTCCCCGGTTCATGCCGTGGCACCCAGAAGCCGTTCGCTCTCCTTCTCCCTCTGGCAATATGAAATTCAATAATTTTTTCTGTCCATGCTTCCGTCCGCCCATCCCTATCGTTGCCCATCGTTGACTAGTGGCAATCGGAGCCCTGGTGATGCACAAGATGATGATGAAGATGACATCATGGGACAAACCCATATCAGATTTGCCCCCCCAACAACGACGCTTAAGCTTTCTTCGATAGCCCATGAATTGATAAAGACTGCCGCCTGAATGTGAATGGTTATTCACTCGTGTTGCATTGAATGGCGAATGTCATTCAAGTCTGCTGAGTGGCTAATGACTGTGCTCCCCACCAGTAACGCTAACGCCCACAACATCAATCTCTTGTGCTACTGGAAAACCCTTTTACTACTTTTGTTACTCCTTAATCATCGTTGTCGTTGCCGTAGTAGCGTCAACTATTTGAGTGGTATGGAGAAATGCATCACGCAAAAGTCGAAGATTCCCCAACTATCCCCCCCACCACCTTTTGGGTATGTATGTGTGTTTTTAATTGTCCGATTGATTGGAAACGGCCTAGTTTGGGGTATGTGTGTATGAGTGTGTGTTAATCTTACTAAGGAGACTATGTCCTTTGTCGTGACCACATTTAGTAGCTTCGTCTAATGTGGACGCACTATGTGTGCACCATGCGTGCTGAAAATGTTATGGAGTTGGCTATGTGTGTTGTTTCCTTTTTGTCTCGGCTTCCGTTTTATCGCCGTAAATGGGATTGTGCATGTGTGTGTGTGTGAGTGTCTGAGTGTTGAAATGCGTGCCTAAATGGATTCACATTGATTTTCATTGAACGCATTAACTAGGTCAACGCCATTCATGCTCTCACAGTTGAGAGGAATGGGGGATAAGGAAATTAATTCCCCTTTAAAAACTAAAATGGATGTATTTTATGCAATTACTAAAGCATTCGATGTGGTACCCTTTAATAGATGCCAAGATACATGATAAACTGCTGCGATATCAATGACATAGTCTTTGTGGGATGACAGATCAAAGTCCTCGCTGCGAACTCGAACAAACACTGCCGCGCTAATAAGTCGAGTTCGCTACCCACTCGTCTACTCATAGTTCTTGCGGTTAGGTTCAGTAGCCATCTTAAAGTAAAGTTTTGTCGCTCGATTTATAAAACTATTCATGTCGAAGAAGTAATACTTAAAGAAGTAAAAGCGGGGCCATACTTGGTTGTTGTTGGAGGTGGAATTCATTGTGTAAAATTTCAGCCAAATCCGATAAGAATTGCTCACTTCATGCAAAATTTCAGCCAAATAGGTTAATAATTGCGCCCCCTATCGGCTCAAGATGTGAAGATCCGAGATCGGTTTATATGGGAGCTATATCAGGTAATGAACCGAATTGAGCCATCCATGGCGCAGTTGTTGAGGGTCAAACCAAAACACTTCATGCTAAATTTCAGCCAAATAGGTTAATAATTGCGCTCTCTAGCGGCTCACGAAGTGAAGATCCGAGATCGATTTATATGGGAGTATATCAGTTAATGCACCAATTTAGACCATACATGGTACAGTTTTTGATGGTCAATCCGAAACATTTCACCCAAAATTTCAGGCAAAACGGATATAATTGCGCTCTCTAGAGGCTCTCGAAGTCAAGATCCGAGATCGGTTCGTACGGGAGCTATATCGGGTTATAAACCTGATACAGTTGTTAGAAGTCGAAATAAAATATCTGGTGCGAAATTTCACCAGCATCGGATAAGAATTGCGCCCTCTAGCGGCTTAAGAAGTCAAGATCAAGGATTCGTTGATATGGCAGCTATATCGAAACATGGACCGATATATCCCATTTACAATCCCAACCGACTCACACTAATGGGTTAATACAAAACACCTCATGAAAATTTTCAGCCAAATCGGATTATAGTTGTGATCTCTAGAGGCTCAAGAATACAAGATCCGATACCGATTTATATGGGAGCTATATCGAGTCATGTAACGATTTGGACCATACCTGATACTGTTGTTGGAAGTTGAAATAAAACATCCGATGCGAACTTTCAGCAACATCGGATAAGACTTGCACCCTCTACAGGCTCAAGAAGTCAAGATCCGAAATATGTTTATATGGGAGCAATATCAGGTTCTAAACCATCCATACTTGGCACAGTTGTTGATGATCAAACCGAAACACTACATGCAAAATTTTAGCCAAATCGAATAAGAATTGCTTACTTCAGGCAAAATTTCAGCCAAATAGGTTAATAATTGCACCCTCTAGCGGCTCAAGAAGTGCAGACCCGAGATCGGTTTATATGGGAGCTATATCAGGCAATGAACCGATTGGAGTTAAACACTTCATGCAAAATTTCAGCTAAATCGGCTAATAATTGCGCTCTCTACCAGTTCAAGAAGTCAAGGTCCGAGATCGGTTTATATGGGAGCTATATTAGTTTATGCACCACTTTAGGCCATACTTGGCACAGTTGTTGATGGTCAACCCGAAACATTTCACCCAAAATTTCAGCCAAACTGGATATAATTGCGCCCTCTAGAGGCTCTAGAAGTCAAGATCCGAGATCGGTTCGTACGGGAGCTACATAGGATTATGAACCGATTTGGACCATACTTAGCAGAGTTGTTAGAAGTTCATACAAAACAACTCATGCAAAATTTCAGCCAAATCGGTTAATAATTGCGCCCTCTAGAGGCTGAAGAAGACAAGATCCGAGATCGATTAATGGGTTATGTACCGATTTGGACCATACCTGATGCAGTTGTTGGAAGTCGCAATAAAACATGTGGTGCGAAATTTCAGCAACAACGGATAAGAATTGCGCCCTCTAGCGGCTCAAAAAGTCAAGATCCGACATCTGTTTATATGGGAGCAATATCAGGTTACAAACCGGTTTGGACCGTAGTTGGCTCAGTTGTTGATGATCAAACCGGTCCACTTTGTGCAAAATTTTATACAAGTCGAATAAGAATTGCTCCCTCTAGCGGCTCAAGAAGTCTAGATCCCGGATCCGCTTATATGGCAAGCTATATCAAAACGTGGACCGATATATCCCATTTACAATCCCAACCGATTCACGCTAATGGGAAGTATTCGTGCCAGATGGGCAGACAGGGTTAAATCGACTTAGAATGTTAAGACAATCAGGAACATAAATCCTTTGTTGGGTCTCAGATCAATATTTCGATGTATTGGAAACGGAATGACGAAATTAGTATACCCATCATCCTATGGTGTGGGTATAAAAAATGAGTAAATCTTAAAATGAATATCTCCATAATTCAAAGGTCATGGACTGTATGTGGGAAATTTCCTGCTATGATGATGGTATTAGGTCAGAAGGACAAAACCCCAAAAAGCTTTAGAGTTCTCAGGTGAAACTTTTTTAGGGCCCTTTAAAAAAAAATTAAGGGCCAACTATAAAGGTCTATTCGCAATATGCTCGTTTGGAGTGGTCGTTTTCCCCAGACAATAGGCCCCAAATTTGGAATTTTCCACCTCCCCAGATTGGCTGTTGTGCTGTGTAAGATACTGTCTAGGATTTGGGATTTCCAAATTAGTAATAACCTACTTCTATGCTTATGGCCACCGTAACGCTGAACGCCTGGGTTCGAATCCTGGCGAGATCACCAGAAAAATTTTCAGCGGCGGTTTTCCCCTCCTAATGCTGGCAACATTTGTGAGGTACTGTGCCATGTAAAACTTCTCTCCAAAGAGGTGTCGCACTGCGGCACGCCGTTCGGACTCGGCTGTAAAAAGGAGGCCCCTTATCATTGAGCTTAAACTTGAATCGGACAGCACTCATTAATATGTGAGATGTTTGCTCTTGTTCCTTAGTGGAATGTTCATGGGCAAAAATCTGCAATTTGCCTGCTTATGCTTAAATATGGAAAGAACGGTGGTCTCAATTCTACCCAGCGTTATTCATCACCTAAAGAGGTCGCTCATATACAAGGAGTTTAATTTGGCAGTTTTTTTTTAACATTGAGAGAGCTTTCAACAATGTCCCTTCGTGCGTCATGGAGACGTCTGGAGGAGAGAGACCTTGAGCAAGAGGATCACAGTGTGCATAAGGTATACCTCGGTTGCATGGCAGCTACGAGGGGTCACCTCAAGGTGGTGTTATTTCACCGCTCTTATGGTTGCTGGTGGTGGACCCGATTTTTCGCATGATATCATAATGGACAAAAATCTCTAAATGAGCTAGATTGCGTTGCGATTTTACTTCGGCCTTCTACGGAGGAGAGAGACCTTGAGCATGAGGATCATAGTGTGCATAAGGGATACCTCGGTTGGATGGCAGCTACGAGGGGGACACCACAAGGTGGAGTCATTTCTTAACTCCTATGGTTGCTGCTGGTGCACCGGATTTTTCGGAAGATATCGTAATGAACAAAAACCTCTAAGTGAGCCAGATTGCGTTGCGATTTTACTTCGGCCTTATGCGCTGCCTGCACATTTACTTTTGTTACCAATTGCCGAACAAAATTTCCTTTCTATTAAGAGTTTTGCTTAAACATTATTTATTTATTGAGAATGGATCACCGAAGGCTCATCGAAAAAAGTTGGCCTCCTTTTATTAGCCACAAAGTTAACTCTGTTACAACCTAAGCCCAACTACCCAAATGTATGTACTTTGAAAATCATCTTAAGTGGAAAGTACGTAATCGCACTAAATAATGCCTGTATTGCTGTAGCCCTCTCATTATGGGGCAAAATTATAAGCATGGATGAATTTCATACGCATAGCATCATCACGCGTCACGCAATAAAGAACTATTATGAGTGTGTTGTGTATTTGCTTATGTTCTACTTCTTTTTAGCCTGGGTTTTATAAATAAATTTTGTTAAAAGCGAACACACATACGCTCACACAAGCTTACACACACACACACACATGCACACAATGAATGGCAATGGGCATGGGGGGAAGCAGCTACATTGTTTCTGTGTCCTTCAACACTTACTACTCTCCATTTCTCTCTCTCTCTCTCTGTTGGCCTACGGTAAATGAAACTGCTGTTTGACTCTACATTTGGTCCATACCGAAAACATTCGCATGGAATGAAAGAAATATGGGTAAGGATGCTTACAAAAGATCCTGAGGCAGTCAATGTACCAAAATAAGCAACCTAACCAAACAGCCCACAACTATGTTCGAATTTGCATGCTAAAATATGCACACACATACATCTTGTATGGCTTTCACATCCTTGTTATCGACTACTCTCACCGAGTAAAATTAGTGAGTGGACAGAAAAAAAAACAAAAAACAAAAACCAAAAGAAAACAAGGAACACCAACCAGCAGTACAACTGCAAACTGCAGTTGTCGTAAATGAGCACTACTCGAGCATGAATGTGTAATCTCATACGCACTGACAGACAAACAGAAAAAGACAAACACACACACATACACACACATGTGTAAGTGTGTGGTTATGTAGACAGTGGGTCGCTATTGAGGCTGCTTTCTCCACATATCCTGTTTGAGTTCATGCCATGAATGACAGATGCCCAATAATAAGCGAATGAAGAGATGACGTTATGGATTCTATTGGGGAGTTCCAAAATTTTCTTAATTTTGATATTGCAGTAAATTAATGAAACATTTTCTACATACAAGCCAGTATATTATAATGGGTTTGCTTCTTTTTGAAAGGTTTGTTCTTTTAACGCTACTTGAAGGGGAGCGAATCTTTTCCCCTATACTTAAGTTGAGGAAAATGTTGATTCTTGCTGAAATGATTTCAATCAATTTTAGTAAAGATCAATCAAATACCCAAGTTTAGAGTCATGAAATCGGTTTATATTGTAGATATAACCGAATCTGGACTGAACTCTACTACATATATATGGCATGGGAAAATGACTCATGAGAAAAACAAGTAAAAAGGCGTTAAGTTTGGCCAGGCCGAACCACCTCGGGTCATAATCCGGTGAAATATGTATAATTTATGCCCCCATAGCAGCTTTATCGAAATATGGTCCGATTTGGACCAAATTCGACACGGATATTGAGAGGTCATAGATAATATAGACCGATCTAAACCATATACGACACGGATGTCAAATAGCCTTTCATAAGTCACTGTGTCAAATTTCAGCGAAATCGGATTATAAATGTGTTTTTTATGGGGCCAAGACTTTAAATCAAGGGGTCGGTCTATATGGCAGCAATATCCAGATCTGAACCGATCTGAGCCAAATTGAAGAGGGATGTTGAAGGGCCCAACACACCTCACTGTCACCAATTTCGGCGAAATCGGACAATAAACGTGCATTTTATGGGTCCAAAACCTTAAATCGAGAGATCGGTCTATATGGCAGCTATATCGAAATCTGGACAGATCTGGGCCAAATTGCAAAAAGGTATCAAAGGGCTAAACTTAACTCACTGTCCCAAATTTTGGCGATATCTGACAATAAAAGCGCATTTTATGGGCCCAAAACCTTAAATCGGCGGATCGGTCTATATGGCAGCTATATCGAAATCTGAACCGATCTGGGCCAAATTGCAGGGAGCCTAACGCAACCGAATGTCCCAAATTTTGGCAAAATCGGATAATGAAAGCGCCTTTTATGGGCCAAAGACCTTAAATCGAGAGATCGGTCTATATGGCAGCTATATCCAAATCTGGACCAAACTGTGAGAAATTGAAAAATGATGTCAAAGAGCCTAACAGAACTCACTGGCCTTAGGAGGGGCCTAACTTAACTCACTGTCCCAAATTTTGGCGACATCGGACAATGAATGCGCCCTTTATGGGCCAAAGACCTTAAATCGAGAGATCGGTCTATATGGCAATTATATCCAAATCTGGACCGATCTGGGCCAAATTAAAGAAGGATGTCGAAAGATCTAACACAAATCATTGTCCCAAATTTCAGCAAAATCGTATAATAAATGTGGCTTTTATGGGCCAAATTGCAAATTTTGCCCATGAACATTCCACCAAGGAACAGGGGCAAACTTCTCACATATCAATGAGTGCAGTCCGATTCAAGTTTTAAGCTCAATGATAAGGGGCCTCCTTTCTATAGCCGAGTCTGAACGGCGTACCGCAGTGCGACACTTCTTTGGTGAGAGGTATTACATGGCATAGTACCTCATAAATGTTGCCAGCATTAGGAGGGGGAAAATCACCGTCAAAGATTTTTTCTGATGGTCTTGCCAGGATTTGAATCTAGACATTCAGCGTCATAGGCGGACATGCTAACCTCTGAGCTTCGGTGGCTTTTATGGATCTAAGACCCTAAATCGGCGGATAGGTCTATATGGGGGCTATATCAAGATATAGCCCATCTTCGAACTTAAGCTGCTTATGGACAAAAGAAGAATCTGTGCAAAATTTCAGTCATAAACCATTTATGATCTTTCAAACTGAGATAGGTCCTTATGCTAGCTTTATGAAAAGTCGAGTCGATTTGAACTTGTAACTGCTGGTGTTCAAAATTTCCTCGAAATTAGGTTGAGGAAATAAAAAGAAGTCGTTGAGTTGAGAGTTGTGAACAGAACTGACAAAACGATAACACTACGATATTTAAGTTTTGGCTGAATATCGATTGATATTTTCTCGATCGACACTATCGGCAAAGAGCCCACCGTAGCACAGAGGTTAGCATGTCCGCCTATGACGCTGTACGCCTGGGTTCGAATCCTGGCAAGGCCATCAGAAAAAATTTTCAGCGGTGGTTTTCCCCTCCTAATGGTGGCAACATATGTGAGGTACTATGCCATGTAAAACTTCTCTCCAAAGAGGTGTCGCACTGCGGCACGCCGTTCGGACTCGGCAATAAGAAGGAGGCCTCTTATCATTGAGCTTAAAAACTTAAATCGGACTACACTCATTGATATGTGAGATGTTTGCCCCTGTTCGTTAGGGAAAAATTTGCAATTTTTTACTGAGGAGGGATTTGAATCCGTCTGCTACGCAGACGATGTTATAATACTTCTAAGGGGTAAGGATCCGAACGAGCTATGCAGAAGGGCCGAAAGGGTCTGGCATATGGCATTTGACTGGGCTAGACCCAGAGGTCGCAATGTTAACCCAGAGAAGACTGAAATATGCCTGGTTACGAGGAAGACGAAGGTGGGCCAATTTGACGCACCACGTGTCCTCAATAAGACGATTTCGTTATCTGACAAGGTCAAATACTTAGGTGTGATCTTGGACAGGAAACTGAATTGAAAGTGTCACATTCAGGAGCGTACTGAGAAGGCTCACAGATGTTGGGCACTATGTAGACGGGCCCTGGGCTCGAAATGGGACCTGAATCCGGGGATAGTCCACTGGAGCGTGATAAGACCAATACTTACTTACGCCTCAGTAGTTTGGTGGACTGCTATGGAGAAAAAGTGAGACATAAGGACCATACAGCAGGTTCAGAGAACATGTTGTCTTGACATAGGCGGAGCGATGAGGACCACGTCGACTAGGGCACTGGAGACTATTCTAATTATCCGACCCATTGTCATACACATTAAATGTGAGGCAGCCACTGCGGCTATGGGACTTAAGGCGATGGGAGAATGGATTGAGGATGGGAGCAGCTCATAACATCGCGGTATAATCGAGGACACGATATGAAACCTGGAAGGAAGGGAAGAGGTTTCCGATCGGATACCTGAGATGAACCTTGAAGTCGATTTGGCGGCGAAGGCCACAGGACTGCCGTCAATAAACTTGGTTAGCACAAAGCCTTTCGGGTCGACACAGTTCGAGTTAAGGGAGTGGGCGACGAATGCGCATGCAACATTGTGGAACAGCGAAACGGTCGGTAGGACGGCGAAAATCCTATAATCCACGCCAAATATGATCCGGATCGGTCTATAAACAATTATAGCGTCCATATAAAACGATCGCTCGAGTTGACTTCTTGAGCTCTTAATTTTTCATTCGATTTGGCTGAAATGTGGAACAAAGACTTGAGTTATGATTTCCAACATCCATGCCAAGTATAATCCGAAACGGTCTAAACTGATCCCCGGATATGAATTCTTGTGCCCTTAGAAGCCTATCGCGATATGGCTTCTTGAGACCAAAACAAGTAAAAAGGCATTAGGTTCGGCCGGGCCGAAATTTGGATACCCACCATTAAGTTCGGCATATATGTAAGCCCCCTTTCGTCACAATCCGGTGAAAATTGGATAACTTAAGCACCCAAATTCGGCACGGGCATTGAGTGGTCTAATATATATAAGTTACTATTCAATTTTGTAGAACAAAATATTGGTCTTTTTGGCGGCTATATCCAAATATAAACCGATCTGAATCATATTAAGGTCGGATATTGGGAGGCTCAGAAAAACTCACTGTTCATATTTCAGCGAAATCGGATGAAAAATAAAGCTTTTATGGGCTTCAGACCCTTAAACGGCAGATCGGTTTACATGGCAGCTATATCTAAATATAGTCCGATCTGTACCATATTTTCATCGGATATTGGGAAGCCAAAAATAACTCACTGTTTTAAATTTCAGCGAAATCGGTTAAAAAATAAAGCTTTTATGGGCTTCAGTCCCCTTATAGGCAGATCGGACTATATGGCAGCTATATCTTAATATAGTCTGACCAGAACCATATGTAGGTCAGATATTGGGAGGCCTTTACCTAATCACTGTTTCAAATTTCAGTGAAATTGGTTAACAAATAAAGCTTTCAGGCTTCAGACCCTTTATCGGCAGATCGGTCTATATAGCAGCTATATCTAAATGAAGTCCAATCTGAACCATATTTGGGTCCTGTATTAGGAGGCCTTAAACTACTCACTGTTTCAAATTTCAGAGAAATCGGATAAAAAATAAAGCTTTTATGGGCTTCAGACCCCTTAAGGGCAGATCGGTCTACATGGCAGTTATATCTAAATATATTCCGGTCAGAGCCATATTTAGGTCGTATGTTGGGAGGCCTTTACCTACTCACTGTTTCAAATTTCAGCGAAATCGTTTAAAAAATAAAGCTTTTATGGGCTTCAGAGCTTTAATCGTCAGATCGGTCTATATAGTAGCTACATCTAAATATAGTCCGATCTGTACCATATTTGGCTCCGATATTGGGAGGCTTAAAACTAGGCGCTGTTCCAAATTTCAGCGAAATCGGATAAAATATAAAGCATTTATGGGCGTTGGGCCCTTTATCGGCAGATCGGTCTATATAGCAGCTATATCCAAGTATGGTCCGATTTGGCCCGTTCAAGAACGTAACCAGCATACATCGAAAAGACATATCTGTGCCAAACATCAATATCTCAATTTTTGAGGGCTCTAGAGTGATTGCAATAGACGCACGGAAAGACGGACAGACACACGGACATCGTTAAATCGTCTTAGAATTTAGGTGTTATATAGTGTACAAATTCTATATTACAGATATCCTGCTATAGTTGCTGAAATTGTTTCGCATTGCCAGTTTGTAAATAGCCTTCTAACCACATTTATCCATTCATATTGAATAGCGATATTGGCACTAGATATTCTGAAATTTGTGCTAATTCATTGCCCAATTTTACTGTAGAGGGCAGCATAGCAGTAGATATTGCACTCGCCATTGTGCATTAGAATATTTTGAAGAAGAAGAAGAAGAGAAGAGAAAAAAACTACAAACATTCGGACCTATTTATCGAACGAAACAAATACACACCCCCCAACAGGATGTATAGTAGGCCTAACGAGATAACACAATCTCGTGGGTAGGACATGTGCTTGCACGATATAGTGGTGGATGGAGTTGTAAAGAGTAAGACCGCCACGACTACGACCCCCTAGCACAACACTACCACCACCACTACCATTATCATCATCATCATCACACTACGGACACGACATTCATTTAGACAGCCGGTAATGCGCACTCTGACGCAAAAATCACAACAAAAGAAAGTCAACGATAGTGTGAGTCTCTACAATACTGTTACACCGAGTGTGTGTGTGTGTGCCTGTGTGTTAGGTTGGCACGCATACTGGGACGATTGCATTGCCAAAAAATACGAAAAAGGAAACAACACAAACACACACTTCCTTGGTCCTCTGTCATGGCAATGATGGATAAGAGACTGCAGTTGTAATTTTTTTTTGTTGTATGGGAAAGCGAAGTGCCACTGAAGGCGCCACTTACCTGTTTAGACCACAGTAGACCATGGTGTATTCTGCGGCAAAGTAGTTTCCTCAAACGAAACTCCTTCCGATGTCCTCTCCTCCACAGATCGGTGGTTATGCAGATGCGTGTAATTCCTTTAGAGGAGCCTAAAATCGATACTCATTGATGGGAGATTATTAGGAGGAGCTAAAGGACGATGGCTGTCTTAATGGCAATGTCATCCTTGGCAGTTTACTTCGACAACTTCTTTGTGTCTTGGGTTGTTTTTTTTTTTATTTTCTTTCTTGCTCGCGGTTGGTTGTTGGATGTGCGTGAAGTTTTAATGTTGGTTTCGACTTTGTATATAAGTGTGTTTGTGTGTGTGTGTGTGTAAGTGTGTCTATTGAGACGAACGGGAAAAAAGTTGGGCAATTTTTCTTCTTCTTCTTTTTTCTTCAACTTCAGTTTTAGAATTTCACACGAAAAAACTGAATTTTTTTAGGGAGCTCTATGCTAAACATGTTACTTTTCATTTTGAACTTTGCTTTCTGTTTAAACAACTGAAACACTTCCCATTCTATTATTATTTTTTAAGGTATAATTTTTTAACTTTACAATTATCCTTAGGAAACCAATGAATTTGGAGTTGTTGCATTCGGTGTTTTCCGTGCAGCACAATTTGGTAACAGGAAAAATGTCATTGAATTACTTCATTATGCTTCACTTCGAGGACTTTTTTCTGCTGCCACTTTTTTTTTTGCCAACTTCCCCGTCGTTACAGGCTGGTTTCTTGGGGCTAGCGGAGGCGGCAGCGACGGTAGTAGGGTAGGCGGCAGGCTGGAGTCGAGGGTATATGTACTGTTTTCTTGTTTCACCGTTGTGTTTGGTTCCACGGCTCTTCCTCTTCTTTCATACACGACGACAACGACTATGACCACGACGACGACGACGATGATGGGAACAACGACACCGACGGCGATTACATTCGAGTTGGTGGCATATGCTTTTTTTTATTGGATTTTATTCTATTTTGCCGGCTGATATTTTTGCATTTATGAACACAACAC
This sequence comes from Stomoxys calcitrans, assembly GCF_963082655.1. Taxonomy (NCBI): domain Eukaryota; kingdom Metazoa; phylum Arthropoda; class Insecta; order Diptera; family Muscidae; genus Stomoxys; species Stomoxys calcitrans. The sequence continues at coordinate 254,239,149 of NC_081552.1, read as the reverse complement.
GTTTAGATTTTGCTTGGAATTTATTAAGCTTACATAGAATTGCACTTTAATGACACATTGATGGGATTTTTGTTTAATCTACACTAGTTTTTCTATGCGATATTTAATTTTTTCGTGATTTTTTGTTACGTTCTTACGTCTACGTGCAGTCAAATGAATAGAGTTTCTCTCTGCTTGATTTTTCCCTTAACACACCAATAAGGGGTGGTTTATTGATTTTCTTGTGAGTGCCTAATGTTCAGACGTTTCTCACAGATGGCGCTTTAGTTGCTACATCGAAGAGCAGTGGCAACACTTTTGAGGTTTATCGTTGCCAAACAATGAAATGTTTCAAATGGAGAAATTTTCCTTGCTTAACGGTTGTTCATAAAATTGAGTTGTTATTTGCATAGAAAAGAAGCTGGGAATTGTTGGTTTAATATGTTTGCATGATTTTTTAAAACTTTTTTCCACTGTTTAAGTTTAAAAGTCATAAAAAATTTCGAAGCGTTCTTTAACTACAATAATTCTGCAGTTGCCAACCATCGCAAATGTAAAATATCCGCAAAAACACATGTATGAGTAGATTTATCGTACAGACAGTTACAATTTATCGTAAACTATTGTTGTTAAAAGGAAATTTGACAAATTACAATTAATTTTTGAAAAATATTTTAATACCCTACCCTCCCCCTTAACATAATTTTCAGAAACGAACAAATCAGAACAAATTTACGACCATAGCAATATGGGTCTCAAAGGAAAGGTCTTTGGGCGTAAAGCACGAATCTCATATAAATATTCAGGAAAAAGTGATTATGGGTCCACCCCACCCCATAACACATCCTAGATAGGACGAATTTGCCAACAATTGCAATATGGGACTCAATAAGAGGTTTTTTAAAATAGAACACGAATTTGATAAATATTTTCACAGCCAAGTCACTGAGTGCCGCCCCATCCCCAAAATTAGACCACGAATCTGATATCAACATTCGGGACCAACTGTCTGGGGGACTTCCCGGCCCCGTAACAATCCCCTAAATAGGACGTATTTGCCCAAACCGGATATATTTGCCCAAACCGGACATATTTGCTGACTTTTGCAATAAGGGGTTTAAATGAAGGGGTTAAATGAAATGAGATTATGAAACGAATTTTATATCCAATGTTGAGGCCAATGGCAATATGGGGTTCAAATAAATGATATTTGAGAGTAGATCACGATGCTGATTTATTTTCAGGGCTAAGTGTTTGGGGAACCCACTTCCCAAAACACACCTAAATCGAACAAATTCGCCGACCAGGTCTGTGTGGGTGCAACTCACCCCCATACCGGACATATTTATATACCAAAGCAATATAAGCCTCAAATGAAAAAAATTTGGGAGTGGAGCACCAATATGATATTCACATTAGGGCGAAATATCAGAAAGGCCGTACCCGTAAGCACCCCCAAACAGGTTTTTTTTCCTGACCGTGCCAGTATGGACCTCAGATAAAATAAGAGAGAGAAAGAAGGCGCAGCGGAGGGGGCCCTGTCCAGCTAGTCACCCATAAAAATATCCTAACAAACCGTCTTGAACATTTAAAACGCGCTTTTTAGTTTAATTATACGGCCTCAGTATATTTGAATAAGGCCTCTGGACATCCGTGCTTAATATGGCCCAGATCGCACCATATTTGGATATAGTTGCCACGTAGACCGATCTCCTGATTTATGGTCATGATCCCATAAAAGACGCATTTATTACACGATTTCGATGAGATTTGGAATAGTTAAATGTGTTAGACTTCTGAAAACCATAAGAATTATATTCCAGATAGGACCAAATTTGGATATCGCTGCTGTGTAAAACGATCTGGCAATAAATAATCTTGAGTTGATAAAATACTAAATTTTCAACCAATTTCGACGAAATTGGATAAGTAGTATATTTATGGTGTTGATTATCCAAAGTTCGGCCTTGACGAATTTAATTTGTGTTTAATTGTTCGATGAACATTTCAAATCAATTTCCCGTACATAGTTTAATGATTAATGGAATTATTAGGAAAACACTGAAAATGAAGGAGGGGCATAATTACAAAAATTTAATCATTATACCCTACACCACCACTGTGGTACAGGGTATTATAGATTTGTGCATTTATTTGCAATGCTAAGAAGTAGAAGAGCTAGACCCATCGATAAGTATACCGATCGGATTAAAATCACTTCCTGATTCGATTTGTGCCGTTTTAAAGCTGTAGAAGCCACAATTTCGGTTCGATCCTTACAAAATTTGGCACAAAGTGTTTTTTTTCACGTTCCAATATGTGTGCCAAATTTCATTGAAATCGGTTCAGATTTAGATATAGCTCCCATATATATCTTTCATCCGATATGCCCTTTTAAGGCTGTAGGAGGCACAATTTTGGTCCGATCTTTAACAAATTTGGCAAGAAGTGTTTCGTGTGATGTCTAAATACGTGTGCAAAATTTCATCAGAATTGGTTCAGATTTAGATATAGCTCCCATATATAACTTTCATCCGATTTGACCTATTAAGACTGTAGAAGGCACAATTTTGGTCCGATCTTTAACAAATTTGGCAAGAAGTGTTTTTGTGACATCCCAATTTCATCAGAATCGGATCAGATTTATATATAGCCCCCATATAAATCTTTTACCCGATATGCCCTTTTTATACACCCCACCGAAGAATGGGGTATATTAATTTGGCCATTTTTTTTGCAACACATCGAAATATCCATTTCCGACCCTAAAAAATATATATTGAGTTGCCCAAAAACAGAGTCACAAGCTGTGAAAAAATTTGTCAACGTCGTCCATATGAAAAATCCGCAATTACTTTTTGGGCAACCCAATATATATTCTTGATCAGCGTAAAAATCTAAGAAGATCTAGACGGACAGTCCGTCTGTCTGTTGAAATCACGCTGCAGTCTTTAAAAATAGAGATATTGAGCAGAGATTCTTATTTTATCCATAAGCAGGTTAAGTTCGAAGATGGGCTAAATCGGACTATATCTTGATATAGCCCCCATATAGACCGATCCTCCGATTTAAAGTCTTAGGCCCATAAAAGCCACATTTTTTATCCGATTTTGCTGAAATTTGGGACAGTGAGTTGTATTAGGCCCTTCGACATAATTCATCTAGTTTGGCCCAGATCGGTACAGATTTGGACATAGCTGCCATATAGAGCGATCTGCCGATTTAGGGTCTTAGGCTCTTAAAGCCACATTTATTGTCCGATTTTGTTGAAATTTGGGACAGTGAGTTGTGTTAGGACCTTCGACATCCTTCATTAATTTGGCCCAGATCGGTCGATATTTGGATATAGCTGTCATATAGACCGATCCTCAGATTTAGGGTCTTAGGCCCATAAAAGCCACATTTATTATCCGATTTTGCTGAAACTGGGAACAGTGAGTTGTGTTAGGCCGTTCGACATAATTCATCTATTTGGCCCAGATCGGTCTAGATTTGGATATAGCTGCCATGTAGACCGATCCGCCGATTTAGGATGCTACGCCCATAAAAGCCACATTTATTATCCGATTTTGGTGAAATTTGGGACAGTGAGATGTGCTAGGCCGTTCGACATCCTTCATCTATTTTGCCCAGATCGGTCCAGATTTGGATATAGCTGTCATATAGACCGATCTCTCGATTTAAGATTTTGGGCCCATAAAAGGCGCCTTTATTGTCCGATTTGCCAAAATTTGGGACAGTTAGTTGTATTAGGATCTTCGACATTTATCTGCAACTTGATCCAAATCGGTTCCGATTCATTAGTCTTCGGAATGTTGGAGAGTTCAAAGGTGGTCATATGTGACACCCTGTGTTGCACCTTATTTTAGTGAAGCGAGCCACTTACATACATTTACGGAGAGCTTTTGTCGTCCTTTACAAATGCCTAGAACATTTTGTACCGCCCAGATCAATAGATGAAAAGTTTTGGCATTTTAACTACTGCGGTCCCCTGGGACCTCTTCGTGTATCGTTGGGGTAATACTTACTTGATATCAAAATTCGCCATCCCTTGAAACATTACCCTCAACAAAGATTTCCGAATAGTGAACACATTCATGCATTTATTTTGATAATATTTTATCGTTTATATGTTATACTAATTGCTAATAACAAAACATCTATTTTTCTTTTAATGTTATATTGAATTAAATAAATATTTTATAATAAATATTTTAATGATAATGGTAAAATATTAAATAATATATTTGATTTCATTTTTCTGCAAGTACCAAATTCACATCTACTTATATATATATATAGATTTTTATATGTATGTATCTAAAATTAATTGTTAAACTACCATGTATCATCTAAAAAGAATGAACTCGTTGGAGATGTTAGTGCCAAATAGCGCCAATATAAATATTTGTTTTTTTTTCTTTTTCAATTAAAAATTTTATTAAATTTAAAAAATAATGACTCAAAGGGGGTGCTTTACAGATATCACAAGAGAATATTTTTAACTTTCGATTTAAATTTTTTCCATCAGTTTTCATTTTAAGAGGGGTGAGTGCGTGACAATGACGGCACAAAGAAGCAATTTTTACTATCCTAAAAACCGTTCAGTCTTCACTGTAAAAAAATGCATATTTATATATGAATATGTAGATGTATGTATGCATATGGGGTTATTTGTTGTAAATATATATATACATATGTATGTATTTGATATTGTATTCTCATTCCTTAGATTTCTTTTTTATTATTTTATTGAAATTAAAGCATCTACATTAAATCAGGTTTCTATGAGGCAAAACAATGGGAATTAAAGCTTTATCAAAAATTGGCAGCTGAGTTCAAGCATAACCCAGACAATGCTTGCCACAACTTTTCATGGGTCTAAGAAGAAAACATTTCTTTGGGAGTTTCTGCAAAATCAGTTAAAATTTTCAAGACTTCAATTGGGGTTATGTAATAGCTATGCTCATATATGCGGATCGTATAGTGATTATTAATCTATTTCAAGATATTGCACATAATTTAAGTTCAATAAAGCAAGGAAAGGGAACTATGGATTTTGTTTTAACCTCCAAACAAGTTTCTACTTTGGGTTGTTGAAAATTAAAATAAATTGTTGCAGGAATATTAACAAATTTCGTCGTCGTTTTTTCAACAAAAGTTGTTGTTCTTCAAAATTACTATTATCTGTATGTGTATTCGTTAAGAGTGCAGTATAAAACCATGGATTTTGAGGGGCCAACTACTGTTACATCGTGTCTCACTGTTTCAAAATTTCTTAAAGGGCGTAAATTTGGATATTGACAGTAACTGGTACGAGTGTTAAGGGATCTCTTCGAAATTTCGTAAGTTCTGCGTAAGAAATGCCGGCTTTTATGCATTCAAAATTCATCTGTTCAATACCTTCAATCAGAAAATAAGGCTATATGGAAGCTGCATACAAATATGTTCACATCTGGTACATACTCAGATGTTGAGGGGTGTATGCAACGTAGGGTAACGACAAAAATGGGTGGTAAAAGCGTATTTCTGGAAACAAACCCTTAAATCGGTGCAAAAATATATACGACTTTTATGATCTCAAGATTTCTTATAGGGAGATCGGTATAAATGGTGCTATATCAAGATATAGGCCATCTTAGAACTTTAGGCAGTAGAATGATTTCAACAAACGGACGGACGGACATATCTATATCGTCTATAAAACGCCAGTGTGTATACTTTCTATGTTTGAAGATATAAAACTTAATGTGTTGCCAATGGAATATCAAAATGGCCAATTCTTCGGTGGTATGTCTAGCAACATATACAGCATTTTTGGCTTGTAGAATTTTGGTAGGTCTAGGCTGAATTAGGTAGGATTTTTCTTACATTTTGGTAGGAAATAAATTTCTTGAGTGGCAACACTGCCTAAGAACTGAAATCCAGAAATTGGTTTATATGGGAGCTATAACAGGTTATTTACCGATTTGGACCATACTTGGTAGAGTTCTTGAGATAATAAATGTATCCTCTGGAGGCAACATCGGTTTATATGGAAGCTATATCTGGCGATATACCGTTTCGGTCCATACTTGTGATAGTTGTTGAGGCTCGTAACAGAGGTCATAATGAAAAATTTCAGCCAAATTGGATAATAATTGCGACCTTCAGGATTTCGAGAAGTCAAATCGGAAGATTGGTTTAAATGTTTACATGGGAGCTATTGTATATCAGGATGTAGACCAATTTGGACCAGACTTCACTTTTTTCTATATTACACTCTAATATAGATCTGTGCACAATTTTAGAGCTCTATGTTAACTGCAACTATTTTTGTCCAACGAATGTTTGACGAGGCATCATTGTGCGCCGTTCGAATTCAGCAATAAAAAGGAGGTATCTTATCATTGAACTCAAAAAAGTTTAATCTGACAGCACTCGTTTTTTATACCCTCCACCATAGGAGGGGGGTATACAAATTTCGTCATTCTGTTTGTAACTACACGAAATATTCGTCTGAGACCCCATAAAGTATATATATACTTGATCGTCTCGACATTTTATGTCGATCTAGCCATGTCCGTCCGTCTGTCCATCCGTCTGTCCGTCCGTCCGTCCGTTTATCCGTCCATCCGTCTGAAATTTTCTTGAAATTTTGCACAAATACTTCTTATTAGTATAGGTCGATTGGTATTGTAAATGGGCCATATCGGTCCATGTTTTGATATAGCTATATAGATATATAGATATTGGGTCTTGACTTCTTGAGCCTCTAGAGGGCGCAATTCTTATTCGATTGGAATGAAATTGCACGATGTATTTTGTTATGATATCCAACAACTGTGCCGAGTAGGGTTCAAATTGGTTCATAACCTGATATAGCTGTCATATAAACCGATCTGGGGACTTGACTTCTTGAGCTTCTAGAGGGCGCAATTCTTATCCGATTTGAATGAAATTTTGCACATAACAGTTTGGCGTTGCATTTAATGGAAGGAGAGGGTCGCTGCTCCCGAATCTAATAACCAAACGACAATTTATTTGAGCCTTTTATTGTCGCTATCTACTGTCCTGCGTACCGGTAGGACGTGACCCATATATATTGCCATAGACCTTTCTTTTAATTGACATATTATCCCGATCGAACTACACGTTTTATTGAAGGGTATTAAGTGGTTGGGCCGATTCCAGACTCTGTCCTAATTGTGCATGCCAGATTCGTAGTCAAGTCCCAAAGACCTTTCGATACCCATTTTGTGACGTTGAAAATTCAAGCCCGTCTTGGGGATTTTTGGATTGGGGAGGCCCTCTAGACACCTTGGACCAAATTCTTATAACAGATCTGTACTCAGCTTCCACATATCTTTCGTTTGATACCCATATTGTCCCAATCGGGCTTCCAAATATCTTTCGTTTGATACCTATATTGTCCCAATCGGGACAATAAATGTATCAAACCTAAACGCAAAACCTCTCAACATGTCCTTTTGGGGTATGAGGAGGCGCCTCAGACACCAAGGAACAAATTGTTATATCAGCATTGGACTCTACCTTTAAATAGCTTTCATTTGATATCCCTATTTTCCCAATCGGTAAATTTGTCCTGCTGGAGGTTTTGAGTGAGAGGGCCCTCAGGCACCAAAAAATAATTTTTTGTCTCAGATTTATATTCTGCTTTAAAATACCTTTTATTTGATACCCATATAACACCAAGCGTTTAAAGTGTCCTGTTGGATGGTGTTTCTGGAAGTGGGGGCCCCCGACACTTGGGGTAACATTTTAATGCCAAGATCGTACTCTACTGTCAAATACCTTTCATTGCCCAAAGTGGTGAAAGTGTTCTCTTTGGACTCTTAAATACCTTTCATTTGATACCCATATTGTCCCAATTGGTGCACATGTCCGTTCGAATGGGTTTTGGGATGGGGCGTCCCCCCAGATTATTTGACCCCTATTTTACCAATTTTGTGTTTTTTGGGGTACCATAAGGTGGCATACAAAATTTCGCTTAAATCGTTGCACTCATTTTCGAGATCTGGTGTTCTTGAAAATTTTGGTATGGGGGAGGGTCCGCCCCCCCCCTCTTCGGACATCAAATAGTGTAGTGCCCAATTTTCACCGGGGGCCCAAACTCTACCATCAGTGAAATTTTTTGAAAATCGGCTCTGCCGTTTTTGTGTCTATACGGAACGCGCACGGATCGCAACACTTTCTTATATAAAAATAATAGAGATTTAGCCCGATATAGATCATATTCAGTTTGGATATTGGGAACCTAAGTAAACCTCACTTATCCAAATTTCAGCAAAGACTTTTATGGATTATATGGCATCTATATGCAACAATAGTTCGTTTTGGGCCATTCAAGAGCTTACCCTGCGTATGGAAGAAATACGAGTTTGTGACAAATTTGAACTCAATATCTCAATTGTTAAAGATTCTAGCGACGGACATCTTTATATCAGATCAGAATTGTATATATTGGGTTGCCCAAAAAGTTATTGCGGATTTTTTAAAAGAAAGTAAATGCATTTTTAATAAAACTTAGAATGAACTTTAATCAAATATACTTTTTTTACACTTTTTTTCTAAAGCAAGCTAAAAGTAACAGATGATAACTGACAGAAGAAAGAATGCAATTACAGAGTCACAAGCTGTGAAAAAATTTGTCAACGCCGACAATATGAAAAATCCGCAATTACTTTTTGGGCAATACTTTGTATGGTCTATAGTGGGTATTTCGATGTGTTGCAAACGGCATGACTAAATAAATTTACCCCCTATCCTATGGTGGTGGGTATAATAGATTTGGACCTTTAAAATATTATATACTAGGGTAATTTGTCAAAACTTATACGTGTACTTCTACAATTTTACAATGTCAAGCGAAAACAAATTGGGTGTCACTAAAATTACTACTTAAGGAATGAGAATTTTTTTCATTGCAGGTTCTCTAAAGTAAAAGTTCACCCTACACCATTCACTCCATTGTGCTTGTGTACTATAATTTGGATAAACAACATTGGTCAACAATATGAAAAGCAGTTAAGTGTTTCCTCTGATATTTTTGTTGTTTGTATTTTTCGTTTAATTAATTAATTTATTTAGTTTAGCTTTCACTAAAACAGCATCCTATCTGTAATACAGCATAAACCATCTAAATGATTAATTTATTTTATTGGACATGGGTACGTATGTTTACTATTCAATAATAATGACCATATACGCCATACATCATTCGCCACCATGGTTACTCATGTGCCATATGTACGTGGTTTGCAAAAACATGATTTGCAAATCGTTGATTGGGCTGGTCGAGAAAATCTGGGGCTAATTTGATATAGAAGCAACAAAAAACATTTGAGGAAGCAAAAATTCTGGTTGACCAGTGTAGTCTTTGCACTGCATTAAAAGGTGTACTCTATGGACACTTGGCTGGTCTATATGTCTTAGAAAACACAAACGAGAAGGGCATCATTGAAGAAGGGCATCATTGCAAGAAATCTACATGTATATAGAGCCAATAGATTTAAAGTAGTCTTACGATCTGATAATTAGGTCTATTTATTGTATAAAATTCGCTATAGAATCACCAAACATACGAAATAAATCCTAGTGTATTAACCCCCAAAAACAAAAGTGAAATAAGCCCAAAAAATTAATACATATTTAGAGTTATTGCGCAGTTCAAAATTTTTGCAAATATTTTCATAATTTCGGGGACTAATTACATTTTTGAACATAAGTAAACAAGTAAAAGCTTGCTAGGTTAGGTCGGTCCGAGTCTTATATACCCTCCACCATTGATCGCATTTGTCGAGTTCTTTTGCTGGTGTCTCTTTTTAGGCAAACAAAGGATAAAATGAATGAATTGCTATGCTATTGGAGCTATATCAAGTTATGGTCCGATTCGAACCATAAAGGAATGAATGTTGGAGACCTTAGTAGAAGTCATTGTGTAAAATTTCAGCCAAATCGAATAAGGATTTCGCCCCTTAGGGGCTCAAAAAGTAAAATAGGGAGATCGTTTTATAGGAGAGCTCTATTAGGTTATAGACTGATTCAGACCATATTTGACACGTATGTTGAAGGTCACTGTAGAAGCCGATGTAAAAAATTTGACCCAAATCAGATAATAATTTCGCCCTATAGTGGCTCAAGAAGTCAAGATCCCAGATTGGTTTATATGGCAGCTATATTAGGTTATACACCGATTTGAACCATACACCGATTTGAACCATACACCGATTGGAACCATGCACAGTTGTTGAAAATCATAACGAAACACGTCGTGCTCACTTTTAGCCAAATCGGATAGGAGTTGCGCCCTCTAAAGGCTCAAGAAGTCAAGATCCCAGATCGGTTTATATGGCAGCTATATCAGGTTATGCATCGATTTCAACCGTACTAGCCACTGTTGTAAAAGTCATGACGAAACACGTCGTGCTAAATTTTAGCCAAATCGGATAGGAATTGCGCCCTCTAGAGGCTCAAGAAGTCAAGACCCCAGATCGGTTTAAGTGAGAGCTATATCATGTTATACATCGATTTCAGCCGTAATTGGCACAGTTGTTGGAAATCATAACAAAACACCTCATGTAAAGTTTCAGCCAAATCGGATAAAAATTTCGTTCTCTAGCGGCTTAAGAAGTCAAGATTCAAGATCGGTTTATATGACAGCTATATCAGGTTATGAATCGATTGGAACTATACTAAGCACAGTTGTTGGAAGTCATGACGAAATACGTTGTGCTACATTTAAGCCAAATCGGATAGAAATTGCGCCCTCTAGAGGCTCATGAAGTCAAGACCCCAGATCGGTTTAAATGATAGCTATAGCAAGATCCCACCTTTGCAAAATTTCACCTAGTGCACCTAGTGAAAGTGTAGGTCGACTAATATTGTGAATGGGCCAAATCGGTACATGTTTTGATATAGCTGCCATGTAGACCGATCTTGGGTCTTGACTTCTTGAGCCTCTAGAGTGCGCATTTCTCGTCCGATTTGACTGAAATTTTCCACGTAGTGTTTTGGTGTCACTTCTAACAACTGTGTTATTTATGATTCAAATCGTTTCATAATCTGCTATAGCTGCCATATAAACCGATCTTGGATCTTGAGTTCTTGAGCACATAGAGTGCACAATTCTCATCCGATTTGGCTGAAATTTCACATGAGGTGTTTTGTTATGCCTTCCAATAACTGTGCCAAGTATGACGCACATCGGTCCATGTTTTGATATAGCTGCCATATAAACCAATCCGGGATCTTGACTTCTTGAGGCTCTAGAGGGTGCAATTCTCATCCGATTTGGATGAAATTTTGTACAACGGCTTCTCTCATGACCTTCAACATACGTGTCTAATATAGTCTGCATCGATATTGCTTCTTGAGCCCCCTAGCCATGTCCATCCGTCCGTCTGTCGAAATCAAGATAGCGGTCGAACGCGTAAATTTAGACGCTTGAAATTTTGCACAGATACTTTATATTGATGTAGGTCGTTTGGGTTTGCAAATGGGCCATATCGGTTGAGATCTGGATATAGCTCCCATATAAACCGATCTCCCGATTTGATTTTTTGAGCCCCTGGAAGCAGCAATTTTTGTCCGATTTGGCTGAAATTTTGCCGATAGTGTTCGGTTATGACTTCCAACCACTGTGGTTAGTACGGTCCAAATCGGTCTATAACCTGGCATAGCTCCCACATAAACCGATCTCCCAATTTGACTTCTTGAGCCCCTGGAAGCCGCAATTTTCATCCGATTTGGCTGAAATTTGGCAAATGGTGTTCCGTTATGACTTTCAACAACTGTGTCAAGTACGGTCCAAATCGGTCTATAACCTGATATAGCTCCCGTTCTTCCGATCTGAATTCTTGAGCCGCTGGAAGCCGCAATTTTCATCCGGTTTGACTGAAATTTTGTATGTGGTGTTCTGTTATGACTTTCAACAACTGTGCCAAGTACGGTCCAAATCGGTCTATAACTTGACGTAGCTCCCATATAAACCGATCTCCCAATTTGACTTCTTGAGCCGCTGGAAGCCGCAATTTTCATCCGATTTGGCTGAAATTTTGCAAATGGTGTTCCGTTATGACTTTCAATAACTGTGCCAAGTACGGTATAAATCGATCTATCACCTGATATAGCTCCCATATAAACCGATCTCCCGATTTAACTTCTTGAACCCCTGAAAGCCGCAATTTTTTGTCCAATTTTGCTACAATTTTGCACATAGTGTTTTGTTATGATTTCCAACCACTGTGTCAAGTACGGTCCAAATCGGTCTATAACCTGACGTAGCTCCCATATAAACCGATCTCCCAATTTGACTTCTTGAGCCGCTGGAAGCCGCAATTTTCATCCGATTTGGCTGAAATTTTGCAAATGGTGTTCCGTTATGACTTTCAATAACTGTGCCAAGTACGGTATAAATCGATCTATCACCTGATATAGCTCCCATATAAACCGATCTCCCGATTTAACTTCTTGAACCCCTGAAAGCCGCAATTTTTTGTCCAATTTTGCTACAATTTTGCACATAGTGTTTTGTTATGATTTCCAACCACTGTGTCAAGTACGGTCTAAATCGATATATAACCTGATATAGCTCCCATATAAACCGATCTCTCGATTAGACTTCTTGAGCCTCTGGAAGCCGCAAATTTCGTCCGATTTGGCTGAAATTTTGCAAATGGTGTTCCGTTATGACTTTCAACAACTGTGTCAAGTACGGTCTAAATCGATATATAACCTGATATAGCTCCCATATAAACCGATCTCTCGATTAGACTTCTTGAGCCTCTGGAAGCCGCAAATTTCGTCCGATTTGACTGAAATTTGGCATGTAGGGTTCTGTTATGACTTTTAACAAATGTGCCGAGTACGGTCCAAATCGGTTCATAACCTCATATGACTCTCTTATAAACCGGTCTCTAGATTATGCTTGTTCGGTTCCTAGAAGCTTTAATTTTTTCTGGTTTGACAGAAGTTTGGTTTGTAGAATACAATTATGCCACTCAACTAAATTTAGTTTGTATAAATTTTTAGCAGAATCCATGGTGGTGGGTTTCCAAGATTCGGCCCGGCCGAACCGAGCACGCTTCTACTTGTTTGAGCTTTATTTCATATTTTAAGATGGGATTTATTTCATTTTTTTTAGGGCTTTCTTCATTGGGGGTTATTGCGTGCGCATAGCCTTAAACTTTATGAAATTGACCATAATTTTAGTAATTTTCGCGATTTCTATGATGTAGGGTGAATAAAAATGTATGTTGTGAGAACTTCTGCATTATTATTATCTAATTGTAATAATTTTGTATTTGTATTTGTTATTTTTTCAAACTTTGGCAAATTTTATGACAAGACAATTTCTTTGTGGTGGTGTATGGATGTTGATAAACATGAACCTAAGGTTGTATGTTTATGATTCGTTTGAGAGAGAGTGTGTGTGTGTGTGTGTGTGTAATTATTTCCTATATCGATGTGTAAAGTTCAGAGTATAGACGGTTACATAGATAGGCGTATACATGCCAGGCAATGTAGATGAGTCGGATGTGTGTAAACGTTGAAAACATGTTCCTTTAGAATTTCTTTTTATGCTGACTAGTCTAACTTCTACGATTAGGCGAGTTGGGGCTCTTAAGCTGGAATATTGAATGATGCTAATGAGATCACACTGAGATCATGTCATCCGTCTCCGCAAACGGGCATTCCAAACAATGCTGCAGCAAGGGAGAGTGAGAGAGAGTGAGAGAGCAAACTATTTAGGCCAATTGCAGCGATTGACCTAAACAAGTGACACCTACAAACGGGTCACCTCGGTTACAGTTGTTTGACCAGTCTGACTGGCTGCTGTTGAGGTGGCCGCATCCGTCTTGGGTTGTGGCAAGTGCGAGTAATAGCCCATTTGGCAGTTGTTGTGGTGAGCCACCGGATGACTTTGACTGATTTGCATTTGGGCCATTTTGATGGCCTGCTGATGCTGTTGCGTTGAGACACATTCACAGGGACTGGGACTTATGACGCCAGGTCCTGGTCCCTGGGGTGAGGCGAGAATATCATCGGCTGATTTGGCAGTTATGGTGGTGGTGGTAGTGGTCACCTGCTCCAGGAACTCTGTCGGAGGTGGGGCATAGTTTTCCACATCCGTGTAGGCAGAATAGCGTCCATAGGGATTTTTTCTTGGTATGGAGTGGCGCTGTTGAGCAATTTGCAGATTGACCACCGGTTTCATGGCCACCGTATCCAGATAGCCATAGCCATAGCCATAGGCGCCCAGATTGGCTGCCGTCAAATTGTCCCAGGATTTGGGCTTGTGCACATACGCCGTATTGGGGAAGATTTGAGCCGGTTGAATTTGAGTGGCTGTGATATGGTAGCGTTGCTGATACAAATGATGCATATACTGATGGGCTTGATGCTGTTGCTGTTGATGCTGTTGGTGTTGGTGCTGGTGTTGATGTTGGTGCTGCTGCTGTGGTTGTGGCTGCTGCTGTGGGCCATGATGATGATGGTGATGATGATGCCCTGTGCCCTGCTCTGCCTGATGCTGATGTTGATGATGATGTTGGTGCTGATGCTGATGTGGCGTTGGCTGTGCTTGCTGCTGACATGTGGATTGCCTGGATTTGGTGGAATGCTGCCGCGAGGCCATGGCATTTTCACTATTCGGATCATAGAACAGAGTATCAGTGCTTATCGAGGTGGTGTAGGAGGCCGAATCGGCCGGTTGAAACTCACTCGAGGTGCACGAATGCAGGCTGCAGTGGCTGGCCAGACCAGAAGCAATGTCAAAGTAGCGGGACCGTATGCTGCCACTGTGCGAGTCGCCACATCCATGGCCAGCAGGTTTCTGATGTGGGTTACCGGCTGAGTGTTGGGATTGTTGGGCACTGGTGAAGTATTGATAGTGCTGTGGTTGGGCATGGTGATGTCCTCCTGCACTCTCATGGCTGATGTGATGATGGTGGTGATGTCGTGTGGTGGGACCCGGCGACACATGACTTTGTGACTTGGGCCTGGGTGGTCGTTCCTTAGTCTCTCCATCTCTTTCGCGATCCCTATGCTTGTGCTTATGTCCATGCTCCTTGTGATGATGACGGGCGTGACGACGTGTCGGCACACACTGGGTATCACAGCAGGGACTGGCCAAGTCATAGGCATCCAAGCTGACATTGTCACCATTGCCCCCGGCCGTTAAGGCGGCTGTCTTTGCCGATGATTTCCATCTAAAGTCAATGCAAGGATTACAGGAGCGTCCATGACAGTGTTTCGTAGTTTTTGTGGTCTTTTGTGCAGCATTTGCATCCGATTTTGGCGGTGTGGGTTGTTGTAGCTGCTGTGTCGTCTGTTGTTGCTGCTGTTGTTGCTTATTGGGCGGTTTGTGTTTCTCACATGTTCGCGGTGGTGGTACAGGAGGTTGGGAAACGCTGGAACGCCTCTGACTCTGAAAGTGCGTCGATGTGGGACCCGCCGTTGTGGTATCCCCTGAGTGAGCCCGACTTAAAGGTTCCCCTATTGTCACAAAGCAGTCGCCACTGCTATTTGTGGAAATGGAGGGTTTCATCACATACCGATATGTGGGATCAAAGTAATGATATGAGAGCATATATTGGGCCGGTGGTGGAATTATTGTCTGCTGCGATTGCCGCGTTATATTCGTAAAGTCTTCGGTGGACAATGTGGGACGATAGTAGGGCAAATTCATTTCAGTGTCTGTGGGTGAGTTGCCCGTCTCGGTGCCGCCCTCTGTAGGGGCAGTGCCCGCCTTTTTGCGGGCAGGCAGACTATGGGTCTTCCATTTGCCCTCCAGCAGCTCTCGTTCACGCACACAAATGCGCTCCAGTTCATTCATTTTGTTCTGCAGCATGTTTTGCAATTGTATATAGCGCATATGCAAATTGACCTAAAAGTAGTGCAAAAGAAAAGCAGGGGATTTATTTCATACAGAAATTTTTTTTGTACTGAGACTTACCTTCCTCACACAATCCTCGAATAGCACAGCCATACGCATTCTAGAATCACAACTTTTGATATAGTCCACCAGAGTCTTGTGGTCAGCCTTCTCCATATTTTGGCCATTAATCGAGAGTATCACATCGCCTTCTCGCATGCCGGCCTTGTAGGCGGGTCCATCGTATTCCACATAGTCAACATAGGTTATCATCTCCACTTCCTGGTCCTTTTTGTAATGGATGCCATAGCTTTGCAAGGTAAACCCGAACGAGTCGTTCTTCTTCTCCACAATAATGGTGCGTCTGCGACGATCTTCATCCACTTTGGAGGAGAGGAAACGTTCCGACTTAACACGTCCCAGTATATGGGTCGACTGAGATAACTGCAAATAATCAAACAAACAGACAATCACTCACCTACTCACAACAACAGACATTCAAAGCATCGCAATGAACGCATCAATCTCGAGATGAAAATGGAAAAGTTTACAAACTGCCTCCAGCTGAGTTCATAGTGCAACATTCAGTAGTCGCCATGACTCTAGCTGGCTTTTGTTTTCTGCCTGGCCCCTATTCAGGGGGCTGTGAAAACTCATTTGGCTCATCTTTTGAAATTCAAAAGTATCGTCACAAATAACCCCCAGCAAACAGCTGCAACAGCAGCATCAGCACGAGCATCAGACCCTGCTAATTGTGGCAGGACATTTGCAATAAGCACAAGTTTGTGATGTTGGTCTTATGTTCGTCCATTGAGCCACTTTTTGCTTCATTTTAATTTCCCTGTCAATGTGGCAAACACTTGAAAGGAACAGTGGCATGCATCTCGAGGGAAAAGTTAAACTTCTACTATCGAGGACACAACTTTTAGTTTTAACAAGTGTTGGTAATTAAGAGGATTTGTAATGTTGCGCTGGTTTATTAATTGAAAAAAAAAAATGATATTTATGCCCTACATAAATTCAAAGGACCATAAGACAGAGCAGATTCATTTCATACTATGCAACGTACTTGTATTTGATTGCAATTAATTGTCATCTTGTTGCAGCAAAGGTTCACACCCGTTTGAACATGGCGACGAAAGTACGATCTGACACTGCACGGAAGCTGGGCATTGAAAAGCTGCAAACACAACTGACTGACCCAACTCCACTCGACTGACCCAACTGCTTGAAGAAAGCACTCCTTGTTCCGATGATTTAATGGCGCAGTAGCAAACTATTGCCCACTCCATGGAAAATGCCGCGAAATCCGTACTTGGGTACCGGAAGCTTCCCCCAAGAAACCCATGGTACGACCAAGAGTGTCGAGATGCTACTAAAGCCAAGAATGCGGCATACAGAGCAACCATTCAATCAGTAGCAACGCGCCAGGAGAGGTATCGGGAGAACAGGAGAGAGGAGAAACGTCTATTCCACAGAAAGAAAAAGAAAATGGAAAGACAAGAGTGTTAGCGAATTGAGATGTACATGAGTCAGAATGAAGTCCGGAAATTCTACCAAAGAATTAAACATCAAACCGATGGCTTTGGTGCAGGGACATCCTCCTCCAGAGACAAAGAAGGAAATCTCAGATATCATGCTTAGGATCTTTTCATATCCATTTTAACATTTTACCCAACTGCTAGTGTCCGAAGTTGGCGGCGAAGAGTGTACCGCAGATCCTATCCCTGATGATGGTATAAAATCTTTACCTCCTAGTCAGAATGAGGTCCAAATAGCATTGACCCGACTAAAAAACAACAAGGCAGCAGGAGCCGACGGGTTATCCGCTGAACTATTTAAGAGCGGAGGCGACACTCTGTTAAGGCGAATGCATCAGTTTACCTGCGCAATCTGGCTAGAAGAACGCATACCCGATGATTGGAACCTCAGCATACTATGTCCCGTACACAAGAAAGGAGACAAGGTGGAGTGGTCCGAACTACAGAGGAATAAGTCTCCTCCCCATCACATACAAGATACTCTCGAGCATACTGTGTGAAAGATTAAAACCTAAAGTCAATGAGATAATTGGGCCCTATTAATGAGGCTTTAGACCTGATAAATCCACCCTGGACTAGATATTCACACTGCGCCAAATCCTGGAAAAGACCCAAGAAGGACAAATCAACACCTACCATCTTTTTGTTGACTACAAAGCCGCTTTCGATACCTCTTTACGATCAAAGGTATTTCAAGCTTTGTCTGAGTTTGGTATCCTCGCAAAATTAATAAGACTCTGCAGGATGACACTTGCTGATACGCGTTCCTCAGTAAGAATGGGAAAGAATCTCTCCGAAACATTTAATAACAAACGAGTTTTCAGACAAGGACAGACAAGGAGCCTATGGTGTGATCTCTTTAATATCTTGCTGGAGAAGATTATACGAGATGCAGATGTGAATAGAAATGTAACACTAATCAAAAGAGAACATATGCTACTCGCCTATGCCGACGATATCGACATCATAGGTCGGTCATCGAAAGTAGTAACTGCTAAAATAATCGAAAGGGAATCAGTGAAAATGGGTCTGGCAGTAAATCCAGATAAGACGAAATGGATGGTTTCAACCCCCAAAAAGCCTTGCACAACCGAGCAGATAAAGAAAATGGAGAAAGTTGGGAACCACAGCTTTCAGACAGTCAATAACTTTATCCACCTCGACACCGCCGTAACCGAAACGAATGACATCAGTTTTGCGATGCTCAGAAGATGCTACTTTGGACTCAATAAGCAGTTTAGAAACAAGGCCACCTCTCGACCTTGATCTTAAATAATACAAGACACTGATACTACCCGTGTTGTTATGTGATTCTGAGGCATGGGTAGGGAGGCTTTCACAAGCAGATGAGGCAGTACTTGGAGTATTTGATAGAAAGATTCTTCGTAAAATATATGAACCAGTTTGCGTTTGTGGAAATTATAGGTGACTTATGAACCACGAGCGGTATGAGCTGCATGATGACTTAAACGTAGTTATACGCATTGGTTGCCCAAAAAGTAATTGCGGATTTTTTAAAAGAAAGTAAATGCATTTTTAATAAAACTTAGAATGAACTTAAATCAAATATTCTTTTTTTACATTTTTTTTCTAAAGCAAGCTAAAAGTAACAGCTGATAACTGACAGAAGAAATAATGCAATTACAGAGTCATAAGCTGTGAAAAAATTTGTCAACGCCGACAATATGAAAAATCCGCAATTACTTTTTGGGCAACCCAATACAACGGCTGCATTGGCTAGGTCATGTTGTCAGAATGGATGAAGGAGCTCCAGCAAAGATGTATTTTGAAGACAAACACGGGGGTAGACGCTTATGGCGCTAAACGCCTTGGTTCAAACTCTGACGAGAACATCAGAAACAAGCCGAATCTTGTATACCCTCGATTATGGAAAGCATTTGTCGAGTTCTTTTCCCGATATCTCTTTTTAGGCAAACAAGGTATGAAAGAAAAGAATTGATATGCTTTTGGAGCTTTAATTTAGTTGAGCGGCATCATTTTATTTTACATACCAAACTTCTGCCAAACCAGTAAAAATTAAAGCTGCTAGGAACAGAACAAGGACTGTTTACATGGGGGCTATATCAAGCTATAGACTGATTTGAATCGTATTTCGCACAGTTGTTGGAAATCCTAACCGAACATCGCATGCAAAATTTCAGCAAAATCGGACAAAAATTGAGGCTTGTAAGGACTCAAGAAGTTAAATAGGGAGATCGGTTTATATAGGATCTATATCAGGTTATAGAACGACCGTTTGGACCATACTTGGCAGAGTTGGTGAAAGTCATAACCGAACACTACATGCCAAATTTCATTCAAATCGCACAAAAATTACGGCCTGTAAAGGCTCAAGATGTCAAATCGGGATATTGGGTTATATGGCAGCTATATCAGGTTATAGACCGATTCGGACCGTACTTGGCGCAGTTGGAAGTCGTAACGGAATACAACGTGTAAAATTTCAGCCAAATCGTACAAAAATTGTGACTTCCAGGAGCTTAAGAAGTCAAATCGGGAGATCGGATTATATGGGTGATATATCTAAATCTGAACTGATATGGCCCATTTACAATCTCCAACGACCTACATCAATATCAAGTCTCTGTGAAAAATTTCAAGCGGCTAGCTGTACGCGTTCGACCGCTATAGGGATTTCGTTAGATGGACATGGCTAGATCGACTCAGAACGTCGAGACGATCAAGAATATGTATACTTTACTAACCGAACCGGGACCGCTCCGCTGCACCTTCTTTAACTCCCTAATATCTATTTGGGGTGGGGTTACCTCGCCCTGTATGCGGATATCGAAATCGTGCCATTGTAGCCTATGTTGCTGAAAGCGTTATAATTCTGGCGAGAACATCGGACAAAGCGGTGTTTATCCCCTCTTAATGTTGGCGACATTTGCGAGGTACAATGCCTGGCATGGTCATTTAAAAAATTTTTCCCAAAGAGGTGTTGCACTGCGGGACGCCGTTCGGACTCGGCTATATAAAAAGGTCCCCTATCATTGACTTTAAACTTGAATCCGAAAGCACTCATTGATGTGTGAAAATTTGCCCCTTCTCGGTTAAGGGAAGGGATGGCACCTCAGACATTTCGACTCAAATATGGATATCAAATTCGTGCTGCACTTCCACCTCCCTTTAATTTGAGCCCCATATTCCCAGGGCCGGTAAAAATGAAAAAATTTTAATAGAAACAGATTCCTCGTGATCTCGGAATGCGGAATGCCTTTACATTTTCGAAATTCCAAGTTATGGGCAAGTTATGGCATTTTCGGAGTAAAATTTTAGTTAATAGATTTTTTATGATATTTTGTCTTTTTTGCCACGAAAACAAAGCAGTTTTCGATTTAAACTGTATAATTGAGACATGAACTGCACTGCGGAATGCAAATCCGAAAAATTTTTGGATTTTCGAAAATCGAAATTTTCAATGGGGTATAGCCTTGCCAAAAATTTTCGTAAAAAAAAAAGTTCGATTTCTAAGAAATTTTTAATAGAAACAGATTCCTCGTAATCTCCCTAAATGCGCAATGCCTTTACATTTTCGAAATTTCAAGTTTTGGGCAAGTTATGACATTTTCGGAGTAAAATTTTAGTTAATAAATTTTTTATGATATTTAAATCGAAATTTTCAATGGGCGGGTGTTTTGGGGCTGGGGCGGCCACCGGTACTTTGCACTAAAATTAATATCAAATTCGTTCTTTATTTGGCGTACCCCAAAACACTTGGCTCGAAAATTGGATATTAAATTAGATTTCTACTCTCAAATACCTTTCATTTGAGTCCCATATTGTCATAATGGGTCAAATAACCCATTTGATGTATCTTTGGGAGGATAAGTGCCACATAGACTTGAACACAAATTTAAATGTCATATTTGTAATCTACTTCCTAATACCTTTCATTTGAGTCCCATATAGCCATGGTCGGCTAATATGCCCACTTGGGGGTATTTGGGGATTGGCGACCCATTACTTGGACCTAATGTTTTATGCCATATTTGTAATGTACTGCCTAATACTTTTCATTTGAGTCCCATATTGACATGAACTTTGAATATATCTCTTTAGTGGAGTTTTGGGGTTGGGGGGAGGGCCCGCTGGATACTTGGACCCAAATTTTAAAACCATATTCGTATACCACATTTCTGGTCTTCAATACCTTTCATTTCATTTCATCGGACCACTTTTGGACATGGGTGGCGTTTTTGGGGTAAAGGAGGGTCCGCCTCCACCCTATTTCTAAAAGTTATATAGCCTATGTTTCCTTCCAGACAATTGACAAAATCTATAAAAAATTTAAGAAAATCGGTTCAGCCAGATATCATATAGTCATAATGGGTCTAGTGGCGTGGTTGAGTGGTGACTATATGATATCAGCCAGATATCATATAGTCATAAAGGGTCTAGTGGCGTTTTTGAGTGGTGGCGTCACCCCCTATACTTCGATCTGATTTTGTATGCCAGATTCGAAGTTTACTCCCGAATACCTTTCATTTAAGGCCCATATTGAAATGAACGTCCAATTTGTCTGTTTGGGGGGGTTTTGGGGTTGGGACGGCCTGATAGGTACTTAGACTCAAATTATAATACTATAAACGTATTCTACTATCCAAAACCTTTCATTTCATACTTATATTGTCCCGATCGGTCCACTTTTGATTTTGGGTTATGTTTTTGGGATAAGGGGGAGGGTCCTTCCCCCTTCCGATACCCATATTGTCGTTATCGGTACACTTTTGATTTTGGGTGTTATTTTTGGGGGTAACGATGGAGGGTCCGCCCCCTTCCGTTATCAATGTAATATCAATCAATTATAAAGCCTATTCCTATTTCCTGACCATATTCGCAATCTACTCCCGAATACCTTTCATTTGAGTCCCATATTGTCATGATCGTCAAATAAACCTATTTTAAGAGATTTTGGGGCTGAGGCGGCCCCCCAGGTACTGGGACCCAACTTTTATTATAAAATTCCTACTCTACTCTTGAATACCTTTCATTTGAATCCCATATTGACCGGATCGGTTCACTTTTATTTTGGGTAGTACTTTTGGGGTAAAGGGGAGGGTCCGCCCCCTCCCGATATCAAAAAATTATGTAGCGTATGTTTCCTTGCAGTGAAAATCTGTAAAAATTTCAAGGTAATCGGTTCAGCCGTTTTTGAGTCTATACGGAACAAACAAACAAACCGACAAACAACAAACAAACACAAATTGTCGAAATTAGTACACCCCCATCCATGTATGTGTTAAAGTGTCCTCTCCTTATTGATAGCAGCAGAACTACAATAAATACATTTTATAAGAAAAAAAAAAACAAAGAAAAAATCAACCCACATTTAATTTACAAATTACCAAAGTTTATCTAATGGCCCAGCAAATAAAGCAATTTGCAGTTTTGCTTAATTGTCGTTACACATGAAATATATTTGTGTTTGTCTACCATCTTCTATCAGCAATGGACTGCTATCTTATCGCATTGACCTCCCAAATACTTTTGACCTGTTACCAATGGAGACATTTCGTGTAGCATTGGCCACAACCCACAACATTGAGGTGAACGTAAACACTAGAACTGCATGTCACAGTCAGGGACGACACAACATCGTCTGCAATAACAACAACTACGAAAAACCAATCAACAACAATGATATCAACCACATGAAATGCAGCAACACTGAAACAAAAGCGACATCGAAAAAAGTACAACCATCAGTCATACTTGTTAAACAAACATATGTCCATAATATACTCGTTTATCTACACGCAAAAAAAGAGTTCGTTTCACATATGAAAAAATTTCGCCAAGTTAACTTCTTTTCTGAAAATGTTGGTTTTTTTTTTTTTTCGTTAAAGTACATGTTTTTATAACCACCACCGAAGGATGGGTGGTGGGTTTGCAACACATCGAAATGCCCATTTCCGACCCTATAAGGTATATATATATTCTTGATCAGCGTTAAAAGCTAAGACGATCTAGACATGCCCGTCCGTCTGTCTGTGGAAATCACGCTACAGTCTTTAAAAATAGAGATATTGGGCTGAAACTTTGCACAGATTCTCTTTTAGGCCATAAGCAGGTTAAGTTCGAAGATGGGCTATATCGGACTATATCTTGATATAGCCCCCATATAGACCGATCCTCCGATTAAGGGTCTTAGGCCCATAAAAGCTACAGTTATTATCCGATTTTGCTGAAATTTGGGACAGTGAGTTGTGTAAGGCCCTTGGATATCCTTCTTAAATTTGGCCCAGATCGGTTTAGATTTGGATATAGCTGCCATATAGACCGATACTCAGATTTAGGGTCTTAGCTCCATAAAAGCCACATTTATTATCCGATTTTGCTGAAATTTGGGACAGCGAGTTGCGTTAGGCTCTTGGATATCCTTCTTAAATTTGGACCAGCTCGGTACAGATTTGGATATAGCTGCCATATAGACCGATCCTCAGATTTAGGGTCTTAGGCCCATAAAAGGCGCATTTACTTTCTGATGTCGCTGAAATTTGGGACAGTGAGTTGTGTTAGGCCCTTCGACGTTCGTTTTCAATTTGTCCTTGATCGGTTCAGATTTGGATATAGCTGCGATATAGACCCATCCCCAGATTTAGGGTTTATGGCCCATAAAAGCCACATTTATTATCCGATTTTGCTGAAATTTGGGACAGTGAGTGGTGTTAAGCCCTTGGATATCTTTTTTCAATTTGGCTCAAATCGGTTCAGATTTGGATATAGCTGCCATATAGACCGATCTCTCGATATAAGGTTTTAGGCCCATAAAGCCACATTTATTATCCGATTTTTCTGAAATTTAGGACAGTGAGTTGTGTTAAGCCCTTGGATATCTTTCTTCAATTTGGTCCAGATCGGTCCAGATTTGGATATAGCTGCCATATAGACCGATCCTCAGATTTAGGGTCTTAGGCCCAAAAAAGCCACATTTATTATCCGATTTTGCTGAAATTTGGGACAGTGAGTTGTGTTAAGCCCTTCGACGTTATTTTTCAATTTGGCCCAGATCGGTTCAGATTTGGATATAGCTGCCATGTAGACCGATCCTCAGATTTAGCGTTTTAGGCCAATAAAAGCCACATTTATTATCCGATTTTGCTGAAATTTGGGACAGTGAGTGGTGTTAAGCCCTTGGATATCTTTTTTCAATTTGGCCCAAATCGGTTCAGATTTGGATATAGCTGCCATATAGACCGATCCTCTTATTTAGGGTCTTAGGCCCAAAAAAGCCACATTTATTATCCGATTTTGCTGAAATTTGGGACAGTGAGTTTTTTTAGACTCATCGACATCTTTCTTCAATTTGGCACAGATCGGTCCAGATTTGGATAAAGCTGCCATATAGACCGATCTCTCGATTTAAGGTTTAGGGCCCATAAAAGGCGCATTTACTTTCCGATGTCGCCGAAATTTGGGAGAGTCAGTTGTGTTAGGTTTTTCGACATCCTTTCTCAATTTGGCCCAGATCGGTCCAGATTTGGATATAGCTGCCATATAGACTGATCTCTCGATATAAGGTTTTGGGCCCATAAAAGCCACATTTATTATCCGATTTTGTTGAAACTTGGGACAGTGAGTTGTGTTAGCCCCCTCGACGTTCTTCTTCAATTTTGCCCAAATCGGTCCAGATTTGTATATAGCTGCCATATAGACCGATCTCTCGATTTAAGGTTTTGTGTCCATAAAAGCCACATTTATTATCCGATTTTGCTGAAACTTGGGACAGTGAGTTGCGTTAGGCCACTTCCTTCCGAAATTTGGCCCTGATCGGTCCAGATTTGGATATAGCTGCCATATAAACCGATCTCTTGATTTAAGGTTTTGGCTCCTTAAATGGCGCAATTATTGTCTGATTTCTCCGAAATTTGGGACAGTGAGTTGCGTTAGGCCCTCGGACATCCTTCTTCAATTTGGCCCAGATCGGTCCAGATTTGGATATAGCTGCCATATAAACCGATCTCTTGATTTAAGGTTTTGGGTCCTTAAAAGGCGCAATTATTGTCTGATTTCTCCGAAATTTGGGACAGTGACTTATGTTAGGCTCTTCGACATTTTTCTGCAACTTAGCCCAAATCGGTCCAGATTTGGATATAGCTGCCATATAGACCGATATCTCGATTTAAAGTCTTGACCCCATAAAAGGCGCATTTATAATCCGATTTTGCTGAAATTTGACACAGTGACTTATGTTTGGCTTTTCGACATCCGTGTCGTATATGGTTCAGATCGGTTCATTTTTGGATATATCTACTAAAAAGACCTATATTTTGTTATACTCAAAATTGAACAATGACTTGTTCTTATTAGTAATTGGTACACATCGGAACATATTTCGATGTAACTGCTATGGGGCATAAGGTATGCTTTTTTCGCCGGATTTTGACGAAAGGTGGTTTACATATTGGGTTGCCCAAAAAGTAATTGTGGATTTTTTAAAAGAAAGTAAATGCATTTTTAATAAAACTTAGAATGAACTTTAATCAAATATACTTTTTTGCACTTTTTTTCTAAAGCAAGCTAAAAGTAACAGCTGATAACTGACAGAAGAAAGAATGCAATTTCAGAGTCACAAGCTGTGAAAAAATTTGTCAACGTCGACTATATGAAAAATCCGCAATTACTTTTTGGGCAACCCAACATACCCAAGGTTGTGTGTAACCAAAGTTCGTCCGGGCCGAACTTAACGCCTTTTTACTTGTTATTGCTTGACTGACTTTCTCAAAATATTGCACAATATCTTCTTTTAAGACTTCTATTATGTATGCCGATTTCGGTTCATATCAGTTTAGATTTAGATATAACTCCCTTTTATATTTTCGTCAGTTATTGTCTAATACTGCAATAATTTGATCATGTGTTTATTGATCCTCACGAAATTTGACGAGAAGGTTGCTCTTATAATAGCGGAGTAGGTGATCAAAGGGTCTTATTTTTTCGACTTTATCCCATTCTTGCTGGTTTTCATTGAAAATTGTTTTCACATTTCTGTTGTATTCAAAATTGTACGAGTTTTATTAAGTTTTTTTCCTGTTAAGAAACAAACAAAACAAGTTAGGCCCTTTCAATATGAAGCCATCGATATGTGCAGAAGAACGTTAGAGTGGGTAAGTTACATTTGTTTGTACTTTCTAAGCTATACAATTAATGGGCACTCTGGCAGAATGTATGGAAAAGCTTAATGGAAACCATGTTTTTCAATACGCTACAATTCTAAAATTTTGGGAATTCTTAAAAAGGTTTTGTACATATTGTCATCTAAAAACAAAATAAAATTTTTTATATGTTACCAAATTACATATAAATAAGTCAAACTCTTTAATTTCCTACAAAAAAAAAACATGAAATTACCCAAACGTATCCACAGCTTTACCCATACAAGTACCAAGTAGTAGGAGTTCAAGCGAGAGAGTCGCAAGAGCACAATGGCATAAAACCAAAGCATATGCTCAATCAGGTGTGACAACACCAGCCACAGCCATACAAATTGTAACCGAAAAAGATAGGGGTTGCGATAGGTGGGGTGACAGCCACACATCCTCCCCCTCCCAATTTTTTGGATGAATGCACTGCTGAATAAGCTTAAATAATAATTAGCTGGATTAGATATAAAAAATATAGATGGACGTGCAATCATCCTACCCCTATCATCATTGCTGATGGACATAAACATTGAGGATGAGCATATAGTCATTATACCCGTATTTATGCATGTATTCTCGCCTTGCTTATTACTTTCAAGGGTGTCATAATTCAAAAATTATATCAAATTCTTGGTGACATTAGAGTTAGCCGAATACGATTTGCCCTCACGCTCAGAGACTAAGGACTTTCAAATTTTAAGCATTTGTATGAACGAGTATTAGATAAAACAAGATACCCACTACCTTCGGTATATATGTAAACCACCTTTCGTCAAAATCCGGTGAAAAATTCATACCTTATGTCCCATAGCAGCTATATCGAAATATGTTCCTATTTGGACTTGTACTAATAAGTACAAGTCACTATTCAAGTGTGTATAACAAAATTTTGATCTCTTTAGGAGCTATATCTAAAAATAAACCGATCTGAACCATATACGACACGGATGTCGAAAAGTCTAACATAAGTCACTGTATCAAATTTCACTAAAATAGGATTATAAATACGCCTTTTATGGCCCCAAAACCTCATATCGAGAGATCGGTCTATATGGCAGCTATATTCTAATTTGGAAAGATCTGAGGCGAATTGCAGAAAAATGTCGAAGGTCCTTACACAACTAACTGTCCCAAATTTCGGCGAACTCGGACAAAAAATGCGCCTTTTATGGCCCTAAAACCTTAAATCGAGAGATCGGTCTATATGGAAGCTATATCAGGCTACAGACCGATCTAAGCGAAATTGAATAAGAATGTCGAGGGGCTTAACTTAACTCACTGTCCCAAATTTCGAAGACATCGGACAATAAATGCGCCTTTTATGGTCCCAAAACCTTAAATTGAGAGATCGGTCTATATGGCAGCTATATCCAAATCTGAAACGATCTAAGCCAAATTGAGGAAGAATATCGAAGGGCCTAACACGACTCACTGTCCCAAATTTTGGCAAAATCGAAATATAAATGAGCCTTTTATGGGGGCAAGACCATAAATCGAGAGATCGATCTATATGGCAGCTACATCCAAATCTGGACCGATCTGAACCAAATTGAAGAAAGATGTCGAGTGACCTAACACAACTTTCTGTCCCAAATTTCAGCAAAATCGGATAATAAATGTGACTTTTATGGGCCTAAGACCCTAAAACTGCGGATCGGTCTATATGGCAGCTATATCCAAATCTGGACCTATCTGGGCCAAATTGTAGATAGATGTCGAGGGGCCTAACACAACCCACTGTCCCAAATTTCAGCTAAATCGGAAAATAAATGAGCCTTTTATGGGGGCAAGACCATAAATCGGGAGATCGATCTATATGACAGCTATATTCAAATCTGGACCTATCTAGGCCAAATTGAAGAAAGATGTCGAGTGGCCTTACATAACTAACTGTCCCAAATTTCGGCGAACTCGAGCAATAAATGCGCCTTTTATGACCCTTAAACCTTAAATCGAGAGATCGGTCTATATGGCAGCTATAGCCAACTCTTAACCGATCTGAGCCAAATTGAAGGAGGATGTCGAGGGGCTTAACTTAACTCACTGTCCCGAATTTTGGCAAAATCAGACAATAAATTGGCCTTTTATGGGCGCAAGACCTTGAATTGAGAGATCGGTCTATATGGCAGCTATATCCAAATCTGGACAGATCTGAACCAAATTGAAGAAAGATATCGAGTGGCCGAACACAACTTTCTGTCCCAATCTGAATAGAGAGATCGATCTACATGGCAGCTATATCCAAATCTGGACCAATCTGAGCCAAATTGAAGAAGAATGTCGAGTGGCCTAACACAACTCACTGTTCCAAATTTCAGCAAAATCGGATAAATAATGTGGCTTTTATGGGCCAAATTTCGGCGAAAATAAATGCGCTTTTTATGGCTCCAAAACCTTGAATCGAGAGATCGATCTATATGGCAGCTATATACAAATCTGGATCGATCTGGGCCAAATTGAAGAAAGATATTGAAGGGCCTAACACAACTCACTGTCCCAAATTTCAGCAAAATCGGATAATAAATGCGACTTTATTTGCGCAAGACCTTAAATTGAGAGATCGGTCTATATGACAGCTATATCCAAATCTTGACCGATCTGAGCCAAATTCAAGAAAGATGTCGAAGGGCCTAACACAACTCACTGTCCCAAATTTCAGCAAAATCGGATAATAAATGTGGCCTTTATGGGGCTAAGACCCTAAACCGGCAGATCGGTCTACATCAAGATATAGTCCGATATAGCCCATCTTCGAACTTAACCTATAGACAAAAAAAGAATCTGTGCAAAGTTTCAGCATAATATCTCTATTTTTAAAGGCTGTAGCGTGATTTCAATTTGAATTCGGCAGACCTTACTTTACTTCAACTGACTTTAATTGGCTATAACAAAACATGTGCCCCATTAGCCGAACTTAGAACAGCGTTCGATATTCTGCGCTCTTTCTTAAATCTCTGACACTAAGTTTCAAGGTATCTCACTTGAGCTTTCCATAGGGCTTTAGGTCGTTCAGGTTTCCGTGTACCACCGTTTTTGCCTTCAAAAGTCTTCTTTGTTGCCTCATCTACTTTCACAAGTACCCATGCCTCGTAACTGAGCGCTGAGGTTAGCATGTCCGCCTATGATGCTGAACACCTGGGTTCGAATCCTGGCGAGACCATCAGAAAAAAATTTTCAGCGGTGGTTTTCTCCCTCCTAATGCTGTGTGACATGTGTGAGGTACTATGCCATGTAAAATTTCTCTCTAAAGAGGTGTCGCACTGCGGCACGCCGTTCGGACTCGGCTATAGAAAGGAGGCCCCTTATCATTGAGCTTAAATTGGAATCGGACTGCACTCATTGATATGTGAGAAGTTTGCTCCTGTTCCTTGGTGGAATGCTCATAGACAAAATTAGCAAGAGACCATATTTGGCATGTATGTTTAAGGTAATAGAAACAGTCACTGTGTAATTTCTGCCAAATAGGATAACAATTGCGCTCTCTAGAGGCTCATGAAGTATAATCGGGGGATCGGTTTATATGGGAGCTGTATCATGCTATGGACCGACACAGATCATTGTGCATCCTTAATGTAAAAAATTTCAGCCACATCAGATAATAATTTTGCTCTCTAGAAGTCAAGATACGAGATCGGTTTATATGGGAGTAAATATGGACCGATATGGCCCATTTACAATCCCAACCGATCTACACTAATATAAAATATTTGTGCAAATTTTCAAGTGACTAGTTTTAATCTTTTGAAAGTTTGCGGGCTTTTCCCAGGCAGGCGGACGGATGAATCGACATGGCTAGATTGACATAAAATGTCATGGCGATGAAGAATATATCTGCGGAAATATGACAAAACCCCTTAACTCGAGTTCTCCCATAGCCACAAAGACACTTAAAATTGCCTTTAAAACTTTATACTTTGTTTATTTAGGCAGATGTTAATAGAAAAACAAGTGTGATTCGGACCATAAATGAATGCTGAACATTGTAGAAGTCATTGTGTAATATTTCGGTTCATTCGGATTAAAATTGGGCCTTGCAGGAGCTCAAGAAGCAAAATCGGGAGATCGGTTTAAATGGGAGCTGTATCAAGCTATTGATCGATTCAGATTATGTTGGACACCTATGTTGAAAGTCATGAGAGAAGCCGTTGAACAAAATTTCTGGCAAATCGGAAGAGAATTGCGTCCTCTAGAGGCTCAAGAAGTCAAGATCCCAGATCGGTTTATATGGCAGCTATATCAGGTTATGTATCGATTTGCACCATTCTTAGCACAGTTATTGGAAGTCACAACAAAACACCTCATAAAAAATTTCAACCAAATCGGATGAGAATTGCGCCCTCTAGCGGCTCAAGAAGTCAAGATCCACAGCACAGTTATTGGAAGTCATAACAAAACACCTCATGCAAAATTTCAGTCAAATCGGATGAGAATTGAGCCCCTAGAGGCTCAAGAAGTCAAGATCCAAGATCGGTGTATATGGCAGCTACATCAAAACATGGACCGAACGAGAATTGGACCGATTTGAAACATTCGTAGTGCAGTAGTTGAAAGTAGTACCAAAACACCACGTGCAAAATTTCAGTCAAATCAGATGAGAATTGCGCCCTATAGCGGCTCAAGAAGTCAAGATCCAAGATCGGTTTTTATGGCAGCTATATCAGGTTATGGACCGATTTGAACCATACTTTATATGGGAGCTGTATCAAGCTATAGATAGATTCACACCATAATTAACATGTATGTTGAAGGTCATAGGAGAAGCCGATGTTCAAAATTTCTGCCAAATTGGATATGAATTGCGCCCTCTAGCGGCTCAAGAAGTCCAGATCCAAGATGGGTTTATATATCAGCTATATCAGGTTATGTACCGATTTGCGCCATACTAAGCATAGTTGCTGGAAGTCATAACAAAACACCTCATAAAAAATTTCAACCAAATCGGATGAGAATTGCGCCCTCTAGCGGCTCATGAAGTCAAGATCCAAGATAGGTTTATATGGGAGCTATGTCAGGTTGTTATTCTATTTAAACCGTATTTAACACAGTGATTGGAAGTGATACCAAAACACCACGTGCAAAATTACAGCCAAATAGGATAAGAATTGCGTCCTCTAAAAGCTGAAGAAGTCAAGACCCATGATGGGTTTATATGGCAGCTATATCAGGTTATGAACCGATTTGAACCATACCAAGCACAGTTGTTGGAAGTGATACCAAAACTCCACGTTCAAAATTTCAATCAAATCGGACGAGAATTGCGCCCTCTAGAGGCTCCAGAAGTCAAGATCCAAGATCGGTTTATATGGCAGCTATATCAAAACATGGACCGATTTGGCTCATTTACAATACCAACCGACCTACACTTATAAAAGGTATTTGCTCAAAATTTCAAGCGCCTAGCTGTATTCCTTCGAAATATGGCATTGCTTTCGACAGTCAAACGGACGGACATGGCTAGATCGACTTAAAATGCCATGAGGATCAAGAATATACACACTTTATGGGGTCTTAGACGCATATTTCGAGGTGTTACAAACAGAATGACGAAATTAGTTTACTCCCATCCTATGGTGGAAGGTATAATGACATTACTATCTTTCTTTTAAGATTTGCCCAAATTTATGAGCAAAAAATTTTATGGGGTCTTAGCCCAATATTTCGATGTGTTACAAACGGAATGACGATGGTAGTATACACCCATCTTATGTTGGGAGGACATAATAAAATAACAGAAAGGATGTGATTTGAGAATTATGCACATTTACCTGAGCAAAATCCAATTCCTCATCACTGGCACCCAAGGTTTTAAGTTTTAGCCGTCCCAAACTGCCAGTGCCCATGACATACTGAGTTGTGTTGCCGTTGCCATTGCCGCTGCCGGAACGCAAACATCCGCCACCACCACCACCACCACCAACATTTGTGGCCATATTTGCAAGAGTAACAGCGGCAATACTTTGACAACTGCTGCTCATAGCATTGGCAGCGGCCATGGCTGTTGCAAATGGTGATGATGACAACAAAGATGATGTTGGATCAAATCAAGTCGTAGGTGGTTGACGTCTTTCCTTCACTCATTCACTCACTTCCAGTTCGTGTTGATGGCATACAACACTGTTGATATCCGGATTATGCCTTTGTGGTAGGTATTTTCTTTCTTTCTAATATACACACACACGCATCGCATATGCGTGTGCGATTATGTGCCTTTCATTCCTTGGCCACCATTCACACTCACACATATGCATAGAATGCTTTTACGAATCCTTCTTCGCTTCGAAGTAGTTACAAAGATAGGGATTTATGGTGAAATAATGGCTTAATCGAGATTTTCCAAGAAAAAATGCTCCTCATCCTTTTGCAGAGGATACACTTGCTCACTTTTAATTACTTCGATTATATAATTGCAACTCTACCACTTTGAAACTCTAATCGCCACAAAGACCGACACTGATACTCGCACTCACACAACTCCGTGAATTCACTGAAGTCACGGCGATGGCAATGGCAAAATAAAGGGGATTTTTCACGCACCGCAAGGATACACAAATGACCGACCGAGCGACCGACCGTCCGACCTACAGACAGACCGTATGTGGTGGAGGTGCAAATGGCAGCCCACGTTAATCTGTATTTCGAGATGTTTTGGAATATCCAAGAACCGAACGATGAACCCCTAAAGCCATATGAATATTAAGTTATACTAAAAACACTGTTTTTGCCGTTCCTTTTGCCCTTCTTTCTATTTCTTTTCTTCGCCTTCTTCTTCTCCTTGACTGTTGTTGTTGTTGTTCGAGTAATTATTTATTAATTAGAAATGTTTGGAATTTTTTCCTTTGAAAAAAAAAAAATGTGCGAAAAATCCATCCGTTTCACTTAAAAAATGCCGTGTATTTGAGAGAGAGCTTTGCTTCAGACTGGTTCAAAGTTGATTGGAGCACACAAAAAAAACTTTGCCTTTCGATTGCCAAGCAGAAACAACCACCACCATCACCACGACCTACAACTGTCACCATTTGTTTGCAGGTTTAAATAGCAGTTAAGAATCAAAAGCAATCTCTCTCTCTCTATAACAAACACACACACTTTTTCTCTTTTGCGCTCTTTCGCCAGCTCTCACTGCGTTTAAGCGGAAAAGGAAGTCATTTTGCATGGTCCGTCAATAAAATTTTGATTAAGTTAAAGGTCGGCCGCTCACTCGCTTGCTGCATTGAGGGTTTCCATGAATTTCTGTTTAATTAAAACCAATCTTCCCTTCGTTACGTTGTTTTGTTATTAAAATCCACAATGGTCAGTCAGCCAGTCAGTCGCCCGAAACCGTTACGGTAATTGGTATTCTATAGAAAAATTAGTTGCTTGGTATTGCACGCAGCACGCATTTGTTCTTATCACGGCAATGCACTCTATAACGCGTTCTTAACGCACTCACTCTCTCTCTCTCTCGCTCTCTCACACTCTTTCCCTTTGTTCACAAAATGCCCTCTCTTTTGTGTGTTATGATAGACAAGTAGCAGACGAGACGTTGTTGAATGCAACATTATTTTGAGTGCTTCGGCATTGGGCAATGAATACACACGAACATATGCTAAGTGTCGTCACATCAACGTCACATTAGGGCATAAAACAACAAACTAGACCGTTATGGGGATAGAAATTTCACAGCACTGAACTATGGTATACGTTGTATGCTGTTATGTTTATTTTAAGGGTTGAATGAACGCATATGCTAACGGAAAGAATAAATAGTTGGACGTTGCCAAGCATTGTGGTGATATAAGGTATGTTGCGTTGCCAACTCTAACGATTTCAGCTGTTACATTTTAAAGTATTGGGTAAGCGATTGGTGCCATGGTACAAGCACTTAATGGTATGGTCATGCGAACAGCTGAGTACAATTTTTTTCTTAATTTGACAAACATTGATGTATGTGCTTTCATGTGTATGTGTGTTATTTACATGAAAACAAAATACTTGGAAAACGAAATACCAAGCAATGGTTGTATTTTAATATATGTAAACCACCTTTCGTCACAGTCCGATGAAAATTGGATAACTTAAGCACCCAAAGTCGGCAAGTACATTGAATGGTCTAATACATATGTCACTATTCAATTTTGAAGAAAAAAATATTGGTATTTTTGGCAGATAAATCCCATTATAAACCGATGTGAACCATACTAAGGTCGGATATCGTGAATCTCAGAAAAACTCACTGTTTCAAATATCAGCGAAATCGGGTAATAATTAATGCTTTTATTGGCTTCAGACCCCTTATTGGCAGATCGGTCAATATGGCAGCTATATCTAAATATATATTTAGGTCGGATATCAGAAGGCTAAAAATAAATCACTGTTTCAAATTTCACCGAAATCGGTTAAAAAATAAAGCTTTTATGGGCTTCAGACCCTTTATCGGCAGATTGGTCTATATGACAGCTATGTCTAAATACAGTCAGATCTGTACCATATTTCGGTCTAATGTTAGAAGACTTAAAACTGCGCACTATTCCAAATATCAGTGAAATCGGATGAAAAATAAAGCTTTTATGGGCATTAGACCCTCTATGGGCAGATCGGTCTACATGGCAGCTATACCAAAATATAGTCCAATCTGAACCAGATTTAGGTCAAATGTGGGGAGGCTTAAAATAACCCACTGTTTCAAGTTTCACGAAATCGGTTAAGAAAAAAATGTTTTTATGGCCTTCAGATCCTTTATCGAGAGATCGGTCTATATGGCAGCTATATATAAATATAATCCGATTAAATCCACATTAAGGTCAGAAGTCGGGAAACCTAAAACTACTCATCGTTTCAAATTTCAGCGAAATCGGATGAAAAATAAAATTTTAATGGGCATTAGACCCTTTATCGGAAAATCGGTATATATAGCAGCTATATCCAAACATGGTCCGATTTGGCCGTTCAAGAACTTAAGCAGCGTGCATCAAAAAGACGAATCTAGGCCAATATCTCATTTTTTGAAGACTCTAGAGTGATTACAACAGACCGACGGACAGACTCACGGACATGGTTAAATCTTCTTAGTATTTTACGACGATCCAAATTTATATACTTTGAAGGGTCGGAAATTGATATTTCGATGTGTTGCAAACGGAATGACAAAATGAATATACTCCCATCCTTCGGTGGTGGGTATAAAAAGGTGGAAAATTCTGTACCTTAAGAAAAAACACATCAATAGCGTCTTATATATAACAAGTAAAAGCGTGCTAAGTTCGGCCGGGCCAAATCTTATATACCCTCCACCATGGATCGCATTTGTCGAGCTCTTGCCATGGTATCTCTTTTTAGGCAAACAAACGATAAAAGAAAAAATTGCTATGTTATTTGGAACAATATCAAGTTAAGGTTCATTTCGGGACTATAAATGAACTGAATATTGGAGACCATAGTAGAAGTCATTGTGTAAAATTTCAGCCAAATCTAGTAAGAATTGCGCACCTTAGGGGCTAAAAAGGTAAAATAGGGAGATCGGTTTATAGGGGAGCTGCATTAGGCTATAAACCGATTCATGCCATTTTCGACACGTATGTTAAAGGTCATGAGAGAAGCCGTTGTACAAAATTTCAGCTAAATCGGATAATAATTGCGCTCTCTAGTGGCTCAAAAAGTCAAGACCCCAGATCGGTTTATATGACAGCTATATCAGGTTATGGACCGATTTGAACTATTCATAGCAAAGTTGTTGGAAGTCATAACACGTCACGCAAAATTTCCGCCAAATCGGATGAGAATTGCGTCCTCTAGTAAGTCAAGAAGTCAAGATCCCAGATCGCGTAATATGGCAGCTTTATCAAAACATGGACCGATATGGCCCATTTACAATCTCAACCGACCTACACTAATAAGGAGTATTTGTGCAAAATTTCAAGCGGATAGCTTTACTTCTTCGAATGTTAACGTGCTTTCAGACAGACATGGCTAGATTGACTTAAAATGTCATGACGATCAATATTATATATTATTTAGACGAATACTTCGAGGAGTTACAAACGGAATGACGAAATGAATATTCTCCCATCCTATGGTGGAGGGTATAAAAATCAATTTGTTTGTTTGTGGGTTTGTTTGTTTGTTTGTGTGTTCATTGTAGACTCAGAAACGGCTGAACCGATTTTCATGAAATTTTCACTGATGGTGCATAATGATTCCGTGGTGAAAATAGGGTACTAAATTTTTTGATGTTTGAAGGGTAAGCCGAGTCTCCCCCTTACCTTAATTTTCAGAAACACCAGATATCGGAGATGGTTGATGCGATTTAAGCGAAATTTCGTGTGCTCTCATATAGTCATTTAAAAATAAAAATTTGGTAACCAAATTTCGGATGGGGTACCTAGGGGGGCCGCCCCACACTTAAACCTATCAAACATATATTTAGACCAATCACGACAATATGGGACTCAAATGAAAGGTATTTAAGATTAGAAATCGTATCTGATATCCAATTGTCGGACCACCCCGACCACCAAAACCCCCCTAAATCGGATAAATTTACCGACCATGGCAATATTGGACTCAAATGAAAGGTATTTGCGAGTAGAATACGAATTCGATATCCAAATGTGGGACCACGTTTCTGGGGGTCCACCCCAAAACACCCCACAAACAGGACTTATTTACTGACCATAGGAATATGGGGCTTAAATAAAAGGTATTTGAGTGTAGACTTCGAATCTGATACCCAAATATGGGACCAAGTATTTGAGGGCCCGCCCATCCCCGAGAACATCTGTCAAAGAAGACAAATTTACGACCACAGCAATATTGGGCTCAAATGAAAGGTCTTTGGGAGTAAAGCACGAATCTGATATCAAAATTCGGCAAAAGTGTCTATTGGGGCCACCTCACCCCCACAACCACACCCAAATAGGAAGTATTTGCTGACTATTGCAATATGAGGCTCAAATAAGAGGGTTTTTAGAGTAGAACACGAATCTGATATATATTATCAAGGCCAACTCACTGAGTGGCTGCCCGTCCCTAAAACACCCCCCAAACCGGTCATGTTTGCCGACTAAGGAAATATGGGGCTCAAATGAAGGGTATTTGGGAGTAGACCATGAATCTGACATCAATATTCGGTACCAACTGTCTAGGGGACGTCCCCCAATTAGGACGGATTTGCTCACCAAGACAGTTTGGGTCTTCAAGACGGTGGAGCTCGATATTCATAGTTTTTAGGGCCCATACCCCAAACCGGACAAATTTGCTGGCTTTTTCAATAAGGGATTTAAGTGAATGGTATTTGAGATTAGAAAATTAATTTGATATCCAATTTTGAGGCCTGTGGCAATATGGGGTTCAAATATATGAGAATAGAGCACATTGCTGATATATTTTCCGGGCTTAGTTAATGGGGGTATCAACCCACTCCCCAAAACACCCCTAAATCGGGCATATTTACCGACCATTTCAATGTGAGGCTTAAATGAAATGAAATGGGGGGTAGAGCAAGAATTGATACCCACTTTTAGGACCATTTTCTGGGGCTCTACCCCTTTCCCAAAATACCCCACGAAGAGAAATTTTTTTACTGACTATCGCAGTATCACATAAAGGTTTTACCCAAAACACCCCTCAAAGGTTACAAATTTTTCGACCATGCCGATATGTGACTCAAATGAAAGGTATTTGAGATGAGAAAACGAATTTTATAACAAATTTCGGGACCATGTGTTTGGGGGGACGCCTCATCCTGTAAACTCCCCCTCAAAACCAATGGCAGTATGGGGTTTAAATAAATGGTATTTGAGAGAAGAGCACGTTGCTGATATTTTTTCAGGACCAAGTGTGTGGGGCACCACGTCACCCCCGAAAACACCAGTAAATCAGACATCATGAGATTATCGGGCTGAAATAAAGTATTTTTAGTATGGAGTACACCTTACATATGGGATTCAGATAAAGGCACTATTATTGTTAAACAGTAAGTCAAGCGTTATACTATTTTTTCGCTAAAAGCTCTTTAATTGCTGCAAATAAATATTGCAAGGAAAATTTTGTTCCGTATAAAGTAAAAGAAGGCCCAGCGGAGCCCAGCTAGTATGCCATAAATTATACGGAAGCACAATTTTTATACCCTCCACCATAGGATGGGGGAATACTAATTTCGTCATTCTGTTCGTAACTACTCGAAATATTCGTCTGAGACCCCATAAAGTATATATATTCTTGATCGTCGCGACATTTTATGTCGATCTAGCCATGTCCGTCCGCCTGTGTGTCGAAAGCACGCTAACTTCCGAAGAAGTAAAGCTAACCTCTTGAAATTTTAAACAAATACTTCTTATTAGTGTAGGTCGGTTGGTGCAATTCTTATCCGATTGGAATGAAGTTTCGTATGACGTATTTTGTTATGATATCCAACAACTGTGCCAAGTATGGTTCAAATCGGTTAATAACCTGATATAGCTGCAATATAAACCGATTTTGGGTCTTGACTTCTTGAGCCTCTAGAAAGCGCAATTCTTATCCGAGTTGAATGCATTTTTGCACGAAGTGTTTTGTTATGATATCCAACAATTGTGCCAGGTATGGTTCAAATCGGTTCATAACCTGATATAGCTGCCATATAAACCGATCTGGGATTTTGACTTCTTGAGCCTCTAGAGGTCGTAATTATTATGCGATTTGGCCTCTCATGGCCATCAACATACGTGTTTATTATGTTTTGAATCGGTCTATAGCCCGATACAGCTCCCATATATATATATATATATATATATAGATCGATCTGTCTATTTTACTTCTTGAGCCCCTAAAGGGGGCAATTCTTATTCGAATTGGCTGCCATTTTACACCGGACCATATCTTGATATCGCTCTAATAGCAGAGCAAATCTTTTCTTATATCCTTTTTTGCCTAAGAAGAGATGCCGGGAAAAGAACTCGACAAATGCGATCCATGGTGGAGGGTATATAAGATTCGGCCCGGTCGAACTTGGCACGCTTTTACTTGTTTTTTTTTTTTAATTTATCTTACCAATTTTATGGCATTCAATTTGCCAAAAGTCGTCATCATCATCAGCATACTCATGGAGATCAACGCGAAAATATTTTCAACGACAATTAACCCAATAAAACAGCCAGATTTCGTAAAAAGAACTGGGCGACACAAATTGTTTGCATCCTCTCATTTTATGTGTTTTTTTTTTCGGTTATATTTAATTTTTATTTCATTTATTTGTATTGTTGTTGTTTTTCTCTTTAACACAATTAATTTTTGTTTCTGTTCTTGTTGTTGTTTTTTGTTTATTATTATGTTTTCTCATTTGGACATAATTGTAATAAATATGACATGACATCACTTAAATTCCATGTAAAATTTTTATATAAAAATATTGTTAAAAAAAATTATCGAATAATTTACATTTTCTTA
This sequence comes from Stomoxys calcitrans, assembly GCF_963082655.1. Classification (NCBI taxonomy): domain Eukaryota; kingdom Metazoa; phylum Arthropoda; class Insecta; order Diptera; family Muscidae; genus Stomoxys; species Stomoxys calcitrans. Next base: position 254,199,184 of record NC_081552.1, on the reverse strand, counting down.
AAGGCTACAAAAAAAATACATACGTGTGAGTGGGGTGTCGAGGTGTGGGTGTTTCGGGGTTGTGCCGTTGCTTATGAAAGGGGTCAGGGATCAAGGAAACAAAATGAAAGCAGGCAAGTGAATGAGTCTAGGCGTGGGTCTGAGTGTGTGTGTGTGTGAGTGGGAGTGTGGTGCATTTCTGCAATGGGATTGTGGTTGGTGTTTTAAACATTGATTTCAAAAATGAAAATACAATACACGTACAAATATTAACAAAAGTTAAGTGGTACAGTTTCAAAAAAAAAAAAAAAATAATAATAATAAAAATATATATAATAATAATGTTAAAACCTAACAACTAAAAAACTCATAATAATAATATTAAATAAATACTAATTAGAGAATATCCTTTAGCTTATAAGGAAAGAGAGATTTTATATCTTCTACGGCTTGTTTTCCTGTTTTAATGGTTTTTGTTACTTGGGGAGTTTTAGTTTTTGTATAATTTATTGGTAGCGTTTTTCTTTTGTTTTGTTTTATTTGTTTTTGCTTAAACACCTTCAAGCTGTTGGTTTTGAATATTTTCTTTAATGGGTTTATTGTTTGTTTTCTTTAGTTTTTTTTTTAATTTACAATTTAAATGTTAACTAAATAATTATAATTACATTTTTGGTATAAATTGTGCATTTTCTTGTCTTATGCATAACTAACATTTTTATGTTTAACTCATTCATTTGATTATGGTTTTTATTTATTATTTTTTTATATATATATAATTATATAAATATGGTAAGTAAATATAACTCGTATAGGCTTAATTTTTTATAGATTTTTATTTCATTTTTATATATATATATATATATATATATTATATAGAAATTGTGTCATTATTATCGGTTGTTTGTTTTGCTTGTTTGTAGTGCATATGGAGTATTGGATTTTTTTTTAATTAAATACATATAAACTAACTCTTATATATGTGGCTATCATACATATATATTATTTTTTCTTTAAAAAAATTTTAAGCTAAAATCGAATTCAATATACATTTTCAAAAAAAAAAAAAAAAAAAATAATAATAATAATTATAAGAGGAAACACCAAACATTAGTTTTATATATAAAATAATATTAGATTATTTCATTAAATTTACAAATAATAATAACATTAACATCTTAATATTTTTCTTCAAAAAAAATTTTTTTTTAATACTAACAAAAAACACGTTTTTCTGCGTTTACATCTCTGAAGATTTGGATTGATTATATTTGCAACGGAGGATAAATACCGATGTGTTTATCTGTGTGTGTGTGTGTGTGCTAGGCAATGTATGTTTACCATGCCTAAGCTGCCTTTTGAGATCCTTTAATTTAAAGGACATTTTTAAGGACCAAAAACAAAAACGGCAATTTTAAGTTTTTTTCTTTTCTTTTTCTTCCACATCTGAGAATAGTTGGTGCTTTTAGTTGTTTTTTTTTTTTTTTGCTATTGCTACTATTACAACATCGGCGACACAACAACAATAGTACCACTAGAGCCTGATTAAATACAAAAAATACTTTGTGCAATTTTATAACATCCCCAACTATTGCTTAACGATAACCTAAAGTGCTGTGTTGAAAGGTTTTCTATGACTAATCCAAACAAAACATAACATCATAAGAGATTTCCCCTATAGAATAATAATGATTTATCATATTATAGATGTTAACAAGTTAAAAGGCGTTAAGTTCGGCCGGGCCGAACTTTGGATACCCCCCAAAAACTTTAAATCGAGAGATGGGTCTATATGGCAGATGTAGACCAAATTGAAGTAGGATGTCGAAGGGCCTAGCACAACTCATTTTCCCAAATTTCGGCTAAATCGGATAATAAATGCACCTTTTATGGGCGCAAGAGCTTAAATCGAGAGATCGGTCTCAATGGCAGCTATATCCAAATCTGGACCGATCAAAGTCATATTGCAGAAGAATGTCCAGGGTCTTAACTTAAATCACTGTTCCAAATTTCGGCGACATTGGTCAATAAATACGACTTTTAAGGGCCCATAACCTTAAATCGAGAGATCGGTCTATATAGCAGCTATATCCAAATGTGGACCGATTAAGGCCAAGTTCCAGAAAAACGTCGAAAAATCTAACACAACTCACTGTCCCAAATTTCGGCGACATCGGACAATAAATGCCCCTTTTATGGGCCTATAACCTTAAATCGAGAGATCGGTCTATATGGCAGCAATATTCAAATCTGGACCGATCTGAGTCAAATTGAAGTAGGATGTCGAAGGGTCTAACACAACTTGCTGTGCCAAATCTCAGCAAAATCGGATAATAAATGTGGCTTCTATGGGCCTAAGACCCTAAATCAGCGGATCGGTGTATATGGCAGCTATATCCAAATCTGGACCGATCTGGCCCAAATTGAAGAAGGATGTCGAAGGGCCTAACACAACTTACTGTCCCATATTTCAGCAAAATCGAATAATAAATGAGCCTTTTATGGTCCCAAAACCTTAAATCGAGAGATCGGTCAATATGGCAGCTATATTCAAATCTGGACCGATCTGAGTGAAATTGAAGAAGGATGTCGAAGGGCCTAACACAACTCAATGTCCCGAATTTCAGCAAAATCGGGCAATAAATGCGCCTTTTTATAGGCCCAAAACCTTAAATCGAGAGATCGGTCTATATGGCAGTTATATCCAAATCTGTACCGATCTGGGCCAAGCTAAACAAAGGATGTTGAAAGGCCTAATACAACTAACTGTCCCAAATTTCGGCGACATCGGGCAATAAATGCGCCTTTCATGGGCCCAAACCCTTAGCTATATTCAAATCTGGACCGATCTGAGCGAAATTGAAGAAGGATGTCGAAGGGCCTAACACAACTCGCTGCCCCAAATTTCAGCAAAATCGGATAATAAATGTGTCTTTTAGGGGCCTAAGACCCTAAATCGGCGGATCGGTGTATATGGCAGCTATATCCAAATCAGGACCGATCTGTGCCAAACTGAGGAAGGATTTCGAAGGGTCTAACACAACTCGCTGTGCCAAATCTCAGCAAAATCGGATAATAAATGTGCCTTTTATGGGGACAAGCCTCTAGAGAGCGCAATTCTCATCCGATTTGCCAGAAATTTAGTACAACGGCTTCTCTCATCACCTTCAACATACGTGTCTAATATGGTCTGAAGCGATCAATAGCTTGATACAACTCCCATAGAAACCTATCACCCGATTTTGTTTCTTGAGCCCCTACAAAGCGCAATTCTTATTCGAATGAACTGAAATTTTACACAATGTCTTCTACATTGTTCAACATTCATATGTCGTCCGAATCGGACTATAACTTGATATAACTCCAATAGCATAACAGTTCTTATTCAATGTTCTATGTTTGCCTAAAAAGAGATACCGCGCATAGAACTCGACAAATGCGATCCATGGTGGAGGGTATATAAGATTCGGCCCGGCCGAACTTAGCACGCTCTTACTTGTTTAAATCGAAATTCAATTTTTATACTCTACACCACCACTGTGGTACAGGGTATTATAGGTTTGTGTATTTGTTTGCAACGCTAAGAAGGAGAAGAGCTAGACCCATTAATAAGTATACCGATCGTCTCAGAATCACTTTCTGATTCAATTTAGCCATGCCCGTCTGTCAGTCTATGAGTCCGTGTATTCTTGTAATCAAAGTGCAGGTCGTATATGTTGTCCAATCATCACGAAATTTTGAACATATCACTTTTTTGGCACAAGGACGAAAGCTATTGATTTTGATAGAAATCGGTTCAGATTTAGATATAGCTCCCATATATATGTATCGCCCGATTTGCACTTAAATGGCCCAAGTAGCTATAATTTTCAACCAATCTGCACAAAATTGAACGTGGATTGTTTTGTTACAGATTTTGACATATCTGCAAAATTTCATCAAAATCGGTTCAGATTTAGATATAGCTCCCATATATATGTATCGCCCGATTTGCACATAAATGGCCATAGTTGCTACAATTTTCAACCGATCTGCACAAAATTGGACATGGATTGTTTTGTTACTGATTTTGACATATTTGCAAAATTTCATCAAAATCGGTTCAGTTTTAGATATAGCTCCCATATATATGTATCGCCCGATTTGCCCTTAAATGGCCATAGTAGCTACAATTTTCAACCGATTTGCACAAAATTGGGCAAGGATTGTTTTTTTTTACTGATTTTAACATGTGTGCAAGATTTCATCAATATCGGTTCAGATTTAGATATAGCTCCCATATATATGTATCACCCGATTTTCACTCAAATGGCCATCGTAGCTATAATATTCAAACGATCTGGACAAAATTAGGCATGGATTGTTTTGTTACTGATTTTGACATATTTGCAAAATTTAATCAAAATCGGTTGAGTTTAGATATAGCTCCCATATATATGTATCGCCCGATTTGCCCTTAAATGGCCATAGTAGCTACAATTTTCAACCGATCCGCACAAAATTGAGCGTGGATTGTTTTGTTATCGATCTTAACATATCTGTAAAATTTCATCAAAATCGGTTCAGATTTGGATATAGCTCCCATTCATATGTATCGCCCGATTTGCACTTAAATGGCCATAGTAGCTACAATTTTCAACTGATCTGCACAAAATTTGACACTGATTGTTTTGTTACTGATCTTAACATGTGTGCGGTGTAGGGTATTATATAGTCGGCTCCGCCCGACTTTTGCCTTTCCTTACTGGTTTTAAAACTTTTTTTTTTTTTTTGATGATTTTAGATTCGATTTGGGGGTAACCTTAAAATTTTTTAACTACTTTAATTTTTCTCAAGATAAATCCCCAGAATTAAAACTTCACTTACTTTTCTAAAAACAAAACCTCTTCTTATGCTTTGTTTGGTGCATATGGTGATAATATTTCAAAAAAAAAAAAAAACAATTTTTGTTCAATATACATGGTGCTATCTTAAGTCCCTGCTCCATTATACTCCTTAGATATTTGGAATATATTCAAGCCAAACCTTCACTCATTTAATCGATTACAACAATGTAGGCAAATACAAAAAGTAAATCATTTCACCCAGTGAAATTGATTCCAGCTTCGCTATTCCTCATCTAATTCATGTGTGATTTCTAAGCTCTTTTTGTTTTGTCTTTCATCAACTACCAAAAATAATGGGGAAAAAAAAAACAGAAAAAAATACTACACGCAATATAAACAAATAAAAGAAAAAAATTTAAATAATAATACAAAACGACAAAAGAAAGATCAGAACAAACTAAATTATAAATTAAAAAACTAAAATGAAAACGTTCAACTTTTTAAAAAGGTGTGTATTTGGCGGTAGATTGCAACATGAAATCTGTGAATAAAAACAACATGTAAAAATGTCATTAATGGCTATTCATTCAATGGTACATCGATTCAAAATTCATTGTTTTCTTGATTTTAAAACTTGCTAATTTGTTTTTTCTTTAACAAACATTTTTTCCAAAACAAGCATTTGAAGGGGATGGGAAAACTGAACTGGGAGTAGGAGAGGAGTAACTGTTGTGTATTGGTGTATATATGGGGACAATTCTAGACTGCAGCAACAAAAACCAGAGGAAAGTCAATCGACATTGATATTCCAGAACCTCGTTAGTATTTATTATAGACTACATATTAGGTTGGAGGGGATTGAGGGGAGAGACTGAGACCAGAGTGGATAGCAAAAGAGTAGCTAATAGAGCATAGGCACCAACCAACTACATGTTGCAAGATCTACGGCCAAACTGCCACTTTATATTTCGCATTTAGAATTTTGTTTTGTGTTTTTGTTTCAAGTTAATTTCAGAAATCATAGAACTATTTTATAGAATATTATTAATAGAATACTCTCTATATATGTATTAATGTATGTAAGTGTATGTATGGGTGAAGCTTCGTTTTATGTATACGTATGGTGTATTTATTTTAAAACAAATCTGTTTTATCAAAAATAAGCCAAACAAGTAAAAAGTGTTTAAGTTCGGCCAGGCCGAACTTTGGATACCCACCACTTCGGGTGTTTATATAAACCGCCTTTCGTCACAATCCGATGAAAATTGGAAAACTTTTCCAACCAAATTCGGCACGGGCATTAAGTGATCTTTTAAATATAAGTCACAAAATCGGGCAATAGATAAAGCTTTTATGAGCTTCAGACCCTTAACCAGCATATCAGTCTATATGACAGCTATATCTAAATACATTCATATTTTTACCATATTAGGGTGGGATGGTAGGTGGCCTCAAACTACTCACTGATTAAAACTTCAGTGAAATTAGAAAAAAAAAAACAAATAAAAGCGTGCCAAGTTCGGCCAGGCCGAATCTTTTATACCCTCCACCATGGATCGCATTTGACGAGTTATTTTCCCGGCATCTCTTCTTAGGCAAAAAAGGATATAAGAAAAGATTTGCTCTGCTATTAGAGCGATATCAAGATATGGTCCGGTTTGGACCACAATTAAATTATATGTTGGAGACCTGTGTAAAATGCCAGCCAATTCGAATAAGAATTGCGCCCTTTGGGGGCTCAAGAAGTAAAATAGAGAGATCGATTTATATGGGAGCTGTATCGGGCCATAGACCGATTCAAACAATAATAAACAAAATTTCAGGCAAATCGCATAATAATTACGACCTCTAGAAGCTCAAGAAGTCAAGATCCCAGATCGGTTTATATGGCAGCTATATCAGGTTATGAATCGATTTGAACCTTCTTTGACACAGTTGTTGAGGGTAAGAATAAAATACGTCATGCAAAATTTCAGCCAAATCGAATAGCAATTGCGCCCTCTGGAAGCTCAAGAAGTCAAGTCCCCAGATCTGTTTATATGACAGCTATATCAGGTTATGAACCGATTTGAACCATAATTGGCACAGTTGTTGGGTATTATAACAAAATACTACGTGCAAAAATACATTCAAATCGGATAAGAATTGCGCCCTCTACAGGCTCAAGAAGTCAAGACCCAAGATCGGTTAATATGGCAGCTATATCAGGTTATGAACCGATTTGAACCATACCTGGCACAATTGTTGGATATCATAACAAAACCCGTCGTGTGGAATTTCATTCCAATCGGATAAGAATTGCGCCCTCTAGAGGCTCAAGAAGTCAAGACCCAAGATCGGTTTATATGGCAGCTATATAAAAACATAGACCGATATGGCCCATTTACAATGCCAACCGACTTACACTAATAAGAAGTATTTGTGCAAAATTTCAAGCGGCTAGCTTTACTCCTTCGGAAGTTAGCGTGCTTTCGACAGACAGACGGACGGACAGACGGACGGACGGACAGACAGACGGACAGACGGACGGACATGGCTAGATCGACATAAAATGTCGCGACGATCAAGAATATATATACTTTATGGGGTCTCAGACGAATATTTCGAGTAGTTACAAACAGAATGACGAAATTAGTATACCCCGCATCCCATGGTGGAGGGTATAGCAATAATGCTTTTATGGCCTTCAGACCCGGGCTATAGATCGGGCTATATGGCAGCTATATCTAAATAAAGTTCGATCTAAACCATATTTGGGGCAGATGTCGGGAGACCTAAAACTACGCACTGTTTCAAATTTCAGCGAAATCGGTTAAAAAATAAAGCTTTTATGGGTTTCAGACCCTTTACCGGGAGATTGGTCTATATAGTCCAGCTATATTCAAATGTAGTCTGATCTGTAACATATTTGGGTCAGATGTTGGCAGGCCTAAAACTACTCACTGTTTTATATTTTAGTGAAATCGGTTAAAAAATAAAGCTTTTATGGGCTTCAGACCCTTTATCGGGAGATCGGTCTATATAGCAGCTATACTTAGGTCAGATTTTTTGAGGCTTAAGATAGTTCACTGTTTCAAATTTCAGCGAAATTTTGCAATAAATAAAGCTTTTATGAGCTTCAGACCTTTTACCGGGGGATCAGTCTATACGACAGCTATATCTAAATATAGTCTGATCAGAACCACATTTGGGTCAGATGTTGGTAGGCCAAAAACTGCGCACAATTCCAAATTTCAGTGAAATCGGTTACAAAATAAAGCTTTTATGGGCTTTAGACCCTTTATCGGGAGATCTATATGGCGGCTATATCTAAATATAGTCCAATCTGAACTATATTTGGGTCAGATGTCGGGAGGCTTAAAATAACCCACTGTTGCTAATTTCCACGAAATCGGGTAATAAATTAAGTTTTTATGGGCATTAGATCCTTTATCGGAAAATCGGTTTATATAGCAGCTATATCCAAATATCGGCCGATTTGGCCCGTTCAAGAACTTAAGCAGCGTGCATCAAAAAGACGTATCTGTGCCAAATTTCAGCTCATTATGTCAATTTTTGAAGGCTCTAGAGTGATTACAACAGACGGATGTACAGACGGACAGACACACGGACATCGTTAAATCGTCTTCGATTTTACGACGATCCGAAATACTTTGTAGGGTCGGAAATTGTTATATCGATGTGTTGCAAACGGACTGACTAAATGAATATACCCCCTATCCTACGGTGGTGGGTATAAAAATTTAAGCTCTAATATATAATGAACAATTTTAAATTCATCTTTTTTTTTAAATTGTGTTTTTTTTTTTAATTTTTTTAATTTATCAAATAGTCAATGGCTTATTTTCGATGAGAATTTTGTTAAAGTTCGTATGCTGATGTTTGTGTGTGTGTGTGTATGGGTGTGTATATGATTCTACTTTTATCAACTACATACATATAAATGAATGTTGATTTATGTATTCTACATAGAACTTGTTAAGTACATAAAGAGTGTTTATAAAAAAAAAAAATAAATAAATATGTAAATTTAACTATAGTCTATAAAGTTTATATGTATTTATATGTTTGGGTATAATCATATGTGGGTATATAGAGAAAACAAGTATTAAAATGCGGATGATTTTTGGTCTAGCAGTTGAATATGATGAATGCGATACAGTCGGGAATTATTCGAGATGTATTTGTGTGAAAGTTTTGCAAGGATTACTCAAGAAAGGTGTTGCAAATAACATTTTTATACGCTACACCACTACTGTGGTACAGGGTATTATAACTTAGTGCATTTGTTGGTAACACCCAGAGATAGACCCATTGATAAGTATACCGATCGACTCAGAATCACTTTCTGATTCGATTTAGCTATATCCGTCTGTCTGTCTGTCTGTCCGTCTGTCTGCCCGTCTGTCTGTCTGTCCGTCTGTCTGTCCGTCTGTATGTCCGTCTGTCTGTCTGTCCGTCCAAAGACGAAACCCTTCCCATAGCGGTTGGTGTGTGTTGCTTTCTTTGGCTTCCCCTTTTTCATTTGCATCTCCGATCATTGAGCTCGTCTCGAAAGAGAAACAAACAAAAATTCAGATATGTTAAAATCAGTAACAAAACAGTCCGTGCCAAATTTAGTGCTGTACCTACTGCGGCCAATTAAGTGCAAATCGGGCGATAGATATATATGGGAGCTATATCTTAATCTGAACCGATTTTGTTCAAATCCCGCACATATGTTAAAATCAGTAACTAAACAATTCGTGCCAAATTTTGTGCGGATCGGTTGCAAATTGTGGCTACTACGGCCGTTTATGTGTAAATCGGGAGATACATATATATGTGGGAGCTATATCAAAATCTGTGCCGATTTTGATAAAATTGTGCAGATATGTTAAACCGAGAGATCGGTCTATATGGCAGCTACATCCAAATCTGGACCGATCTAAGCCATATTGCAGACTTATGTTGAGGGGATTAACTTAACTCACTGTCCCAAATTTCGGCGAAATTGGGACAGTAAATGCGCCTTTTATGGGCCCAAAACCTTAAATCGAGAGATCGGTCTATATGGCAGCTATATATGTAAATCTGAATCTATCTGGCCCAAATCGAAGTAGGGTGTCGAAAGGCCCAACACAACTCACTGTCCCAAATTTCAGAACAATCGGGCCCAAAACCTTAAATCGAGGGATCGGTGTATATGACAGCGATATCCAAATCTGAACCGATCTGGGCCAAATCGAAGTAGGATGCCGAAGGGCCTAACACAGCTCACTGCCCTAAATTTTGACAAAATCGGACAATAGATTCAGATCGGTCTATATTTAGATATAGCTACTATATGGCCGATCCCCCGATAAGGGGTCTGAAGCCCATAAAAGCTTTATTTTTTAACCGATTTCGCTGAAATTTGGAATTGGGAGCAGTTTTTGGCCTTTCAACATCCGACCCAAATATGGTTCACATTGGACTATTTTTATCTATAGCTACCATATAGACCGATCTCCCGATAAAGGGTCTGAAGCCCATTAAAGCTTTATTTTTCATCCGATTTTGCTGAAATTTGAAACAGTGAGTAGTTTAAGGCCTACCAACATCTGATCCAAATATGGTTTAGCCCGGAATATATTTAGATATAGCTACCATGTAGACCGATCTCCCGATAAAGGGTCTGAAGACCATAAATGCTTTATTTATTTCCCGGTTTCGCTGAAATTTGGAATTGGGAGCAGTTTTTGGCCTCTCAACACCCGACCCAAATATGGTTCACATCGGACTATTTTTAACTATAGCTACTGAGGCCCATAAAAGCTTTATTTGTTATCCGATTTCGCTGAAATTTGAAATACAAAATTCAACAGTGCCTCATATTTATTAGACCACTCAATGTCCGTGCCGAATTTGAGTGCATTAGTTATCCAATTTTCATCAGATTGTGGCGAATGGGGGTGGATATCCAAAGTTCGGCCTGGCCGAACTTAACGCCTTTTTACTTGTTTTATTTCGTATGAAGAAAACAAAATGCAAATGAAAAAGGAACTAAGAAAAGGAACTAGTTCCTTTTGTGGTACGGAACTAAAATGCCCACCTCTAGTTAAATTTTTCGATGTTTCGTACTATAATGGTGGTGGAAAAGGTTACTAAGAAATGCTTTTATAATTGGCCACTGCAGCGCAGAGGTTAGCCTGTCCGCCTATGATGCTGAACGCCTGGGTTCGATTGTGGCGAATGGGGGTTTACATATACACCCGAGCGGGTGGGTATCTAAAGTTCGGCCCGGCCGAACTTAATGCCTTTTTACTTGTTTTATTTCGTATGAAGAAAACAAAATGCAAATGTAAAAGGAACTAAGAAAAGGAACTAGTTCCTTTTGTGGTACAGAACTAAAATGCCCATCTCTAGTTAAATTTTTCGATGTTTCGTACTATAATGGTGGTGGAAAAGGTTACTAAGAAATGCTTTTATAATTGGCCACTGTAGCGCAGAGGTTAGCGTGTTCGTCTATGACACTGAATGCTTGGGTTCGAATCCTGCTTTTATAATTGTAGAAACGAACTAGTTCAATATTTTTTGGAAATTTACACTTTTTAAATTTTTTACCAAAATCAGGTTTGCGATTTTCTTGTGTAAGCTTTAATGACTAACAAAACTCAATTGTTTAATCATATATTGGTTTTAAGTTAATCGAAAAAAGTTTAAGTCGGCATTTTTAACACCACTTTTTAGAGTAATCCTTGAATGTATGATTATATGGGTCGAAAAGAAATAAATAGTTATGCAGAATAAATGTTGTGTTATGTATGTGCATGAGATTTTTGCGTTTTTTTTTTTATTAAAATTATAATTAAAATAAATAAATGAACTTTGGATATTTTGCGTTTATTCTACATGTATGGTATGCATAAATGGGTATTACTATGATTACTTTTTCAAATGTTTACTTGGTAAGTACTCGGTACTGGGTTCGTTATTATCGTTATCGTTAGGATTCTTTTTATTGAGTATTGTTATACATCTAAAAAATGTCTACCGCTACAATATAACAATTTTGGTGGGGGACAAGCCTCTGTTCTATGGTAAGCATGGCGTTCATATTACATATTATGGTGGGGAGATATTTTTGTGGTTACTTTAGTTTGGAAATGAATATACCCAGAAATATATTCACGGCAAACTTGGTTTTCATTCAAAGACAAAATATTAGTACGTTATCTATAGATATAAAAGTAAATACATTTAACTTAAACAAGAGAAAATAAAAGTATTTTATCCCAACATGCAGTGAAACATATTTTGGTCATAGGCAACCATGGAATATGTTGGCCATGACCATACATTAGTAAAAATGGTTGGGTTGAGTGTACAAATGTAAGTCTAAGGAACAATATTTTTTTTTTTGTTATTTTTATTTATTATAGGTTAGTAACCGCTTAGCGGATAAGTTATCATTGAGAGTGTGTTGTTGTGTGCATGTGTATGGGTAAAAGTGTTTGTGTAAAAAGTTCTTGTTTTGTATGGTAAACAATTAAAGAAACAAAAAACAAAGCCTTTCTATAGCACCTTCTGTTCGCTGTAACCGAATCGAATTTAAATTCGATGGTATTTCATATTGCAAAAAAAAACATAGTTTATTATAATTATACGTGTATTCTCAAAAGAAGCTAAATCGAGTAAGAGTGCAAGGGCAATAGAAAAACAGAGACATATGTATACAGATTTCTATCAAAAAAAAAACAAAAGAGAGAGAAAGAGAGAGAGAGAGAGGGAGAGACAATACCTAAGCGGATGTTATGGAATGTGGTGAATTTGTGTGTGGTTAGCCCCCCAAAGGGCCCATACTGTTGTTGTGTTGCGTTACGTTACGTTGCGCTGCGCTGCGTATCATAACGTTGCGTCTGCGTATATCGTTTTATGGTTTTGCATTTGAATAATAATGGTTCGGTTCGTTCAAACGAAATGAAATACAATTTGTACTATACAAAAAAAAAAAAAAAAAATAAAACAAAACAAATTATTTACTTTTGAGGACTGATTATTTCTTTTGGTATTGTTCGCTATGGGGATCACACAAAGTCCTGGCAAGGATCTTGGATTGTTCCCTCATATGTATATATTATGTGGGTCAATAGATCCAACTCAGTAGAAAAGAGAAAAAGGCTATTTGCTGCTTGAGTTCGTTTTGATTTGTGTTTTTTTTTTTTCTTTCAATTTTTTGGTTCGAGTATGAACTGTTTGTTCATTTTTCCTTTTAAATTATCCAAAGAACGTTAAAAGATTATTTTTTTTTTGCTGTGGTTTTTCCGTTATAGTCTTTCCAAAACTTTTTAAAGATTTTGTTTTCTTTCTTCGTTAAACATTGGATGCTATAGAAAAGCCTACTTTAGCAATAATAACTTCCAAAATACTTTTTATCGCCACACTCTTGTTCGTTGCTGTACGTACTGGGATTGTTGACTTCCTTGCCTTCGCATCTTTCACCAACGAAGCCTTCAGGACATCTGTGTGCAATGGTAAATAGAAAGATTAAATATTTTGTTTAGATAAATGCAGGTTATAGAGAAAAAAAAAAAAAAATTGTTTTTTGCTTTCAATACTCACATGCACGAATAGGAATTGATTTCTGAGAAGAATTTGCAGGTTCCACCATTTAGGCAAAACTCAGAGACATCATCGGGACAGGTGTTGCCAGCACCTCGTGGATTGGAATCAAAGCGTTGTACTGAAATTAAACGAAAAAAAAGTGGATTAAATAACATTTTATCGACCTGCGCACAGTGGGATGAAATCAAAGAAAACATATAAAAAGGCGTTAAGTTAGGCCGAGCCAAACTTTGGATACCCACCACCTTGGGTATATATGTAAACCCCCACAATCGCCACAATCTGGTGAAAATTGGATAACTTATGCACCCAAATTTGGCACGGACATTGAGTGGTCTAATAAATATAAGGCACTGTTGAATTTTGTATTTTAAATTTTAGCGAAATCGTATAACAAATAAAGCTTTTATGGGCTTCAAACCTTTTATGGGGAGATCGGTCTATATGGCTATGTTGGAAAGCGTATAACTACCCACTGTTTCAAATTTCAGCGAAATCACTTAAAAAATAAAGCTTTTATGGCCTTCAGACCCTTTATCGGGAGATCGGTCTTTATGGTAGCTATATCTAAATATAGTCCGATCTGTACTACATTTGGGTCAGATGTTGAGAGGCTTAAAACTGCGCACAATTCCAAATTTCAGCGAAATAGGATAAAAAATAAAGTTTTTATGGCCTTCAGACCCTTTATCGGGAGATCGGTCTATATGGTAGCTATATCTAAATATAGTCCGATCTGAACCATATTTGGGTCAGATGCCTGGAGGCTTAAAATAACACACTGTTGCAAATTTCAGTGAAATCAGATAAAAAATAAAGCTTTTATGGACTTCAGACCCTTTATTTGGATATTGGGCTGTATGGCAGCTATATCTAGATATAGTCCGATTTGAACCATATTTAGGTCAGTTGTCGGGAAGCCTTAAGCTACTCACTGTTTTTAATTGCAGCGAAATTGGGTAAAAAATAAAGCTTTTATGGTCTACAGACCCTTTATCGGGAGATCGGTCTATATGGTAGCTATATCTAAATATAGTCCGATCCGTACCACATTTGGCTCGGATGTTCAGAGGCTTAAAACTGCGCACAGTTCGAAATTTCAGCGGAATCGGTTAAAAAATAAAGATTTTATGGCCTTCAGACCCTTTATCGAGATATCGGTCTTTATGGTAGCTATATCTAAATATAGTCCGATCTGCACCACATTTGGGTCAGATGTTGAGAGGCTTAGGACTGCGCACAATTCGAAATTTCAGCGAAATCGGTTAAAAATTAAAGCTTTAATGGGCTTCAGACCCTTTATCTGGATATTGGTCTGTATGGCAGCTATATCTAAATATAGTCCGATCTGAACCATATTGGGTTCAGGTGCCTGGAGGCTTGAAATAACTCACTGTTGCAATTTCAACGTAATCGGGTAATAAATAAGGCTTTTATGGCCTTCAGACCCTTTATCGGGAGATCGGTCTATATGGTAGCAATATCTAAGTATAGTCCGATCTGAACCATATGTAGGTCAGATATCGGGAGGCTTAAAATAACCCACTGTTTTAAATTTCAGCGAAATCGGGTATTAAATAAAGCTGTTATGGGCTTCAGACCCTTTATCGGGAGATCGGTCTATATGGTAGCTATATCTAAATATAGTCCGATCCGTACCACATTTGGCGCGGATGTTCAGAGGAAACTTCGCACAGTTCCAAATTTCATCAAAATCGGATAAAAAATAAAACTTTTATGGTCTACAGACCCTTTATCGGGAGATCGGTCTGTATGGCAGCTATTTCTAAATATAGTCCGATCTTTACCACATTTGGGTCGGTTGTTGAAAGGCTTAAAACTGCGCACAATTCCAAATTTCAGCGAAATCGGTTAAAAAATAAAGCTTTTATGGGCTTCAGACCCTTTATCTGGATATTGGTCTGTATGGCAGCTATATCTAAATATAGTCCGATTTGAACCATATTTAGGTCAGTTGTCGGGAAGCCTTAAGCTACTCACTGTTTCAAATTGCAGCGAAATCGGTTAAAAAATAAAGCTTTTATGGGCTTCAGACCCTTTATATGGAGATCGGTCTATATGGCAGCTATATCTAAATATAGTCCGATCTGTACCACATTTGGGTCAGATGTTGAGAAGCTTAAAACTGCGCACAATTCCAAATTTCAGCGAAATCGGATAAAAAATAAAGCTTTTATGGCCTTCAGATCCTTTATCGGGAAATCGGTCTATATGGCAGCTACATCCAAATATGGACCGATCTAATCCATATTTAGGTCAGATTTCGGGAGGCTTAAAATAACTCACCGTTGCAAATTTCAGCGAAATTGGGTAGTAAATAAAGCTTTTTTGGCCATTAGACCCTTTATCGGAAAATCGGTCTATGTAGCAGCTATATCCAAATATGGTCCCATTTGGCGAGTTCAAGAACTTAACCAGGGTGCATCAAAAGTGCGTATCTGTGCCAAATTTCAGCTTAATATCTCAATTTTTGAAGGCTCTAGAGTGATGACAACAGACGGACGGACAGATGGACAGACACACATACATCGTTAAATCGTCTTAGAATTTTACTACGATCCGAAATATATATTCTTTGTAGGGTCGGAAACTGATATTTTGATGTGTTGCAAACGGAATGACTAAATGAATATACCCCCCCTACGGTGGTGGGTATAACTGGTCAAAAACATGTCATATGAGAACGGATAGAGATAAGTCTTTGAAATGGTTGGAGCTGAGGTGCTATCGAAATCACGCGCAAAATTCCAAGGTCCTAGGTGGGCCGGAAGCCCCTAGCCAGGACGCTAAAATTAGTCACCTATTCATTTATGGGGTGATTTTCAAAATTCTTTTTTGCTGAATAGTGCTAAAAAATCTCTACAAAAAAGTCATCCCCACTACTTTAGTGAATAATCGAGGTTTCGCTCTGCGGTAGGCCGTTCGGACTCGGCTATAAAAAGGAGGCCCCTAATCATTTGGCTTAAACTTGAATCACACTGATGCATTGATTGATGTGTGAGAGGTTTGCTCCTGTTGCTTAGTGGAAGGTTCATGGTCCAAATGTGCATTTGCAATAATCAGCATAAACTTACCTGGATGCGCCTTGATGACAATGGTTCTGCGTTCTATATTCCGATTGACCTTGTTTTTTGCTCGACACTCATAACGACCCGCATCAGAGGTATTGAAAGAACGTATAATAAGTTCAGATCTCTTCCTATGAAAGGAAAAAAAAATGAAAAAAAAAAAAATAAATTTAAAATATTTTCAAAATAGATATCTCCAGAATAGAAACAATAAAAATAAATCTACCAATCAAAATGTGGCAAATTAACACAAGAAAAGCCCACAAAAGAAAACATGTGTGGATGAACTGTTGTGCTATAGAAACTACACAATAAACATATGTCACCTTACATATGTTAGCTTATTTGTTTGTTTTATTTGGACTTTTCCCCCCACATGTTAATTGGCATGTGAATATATGATCCTCAAACATCTTTGACCTACTTATAATGAGCAAACTGATACAGTTTACGATTCCGATTTATCGATCGATGATCCTTGAACCATGTCACTTTGGGTGGAGGTCTTCCAGTCACTTTACACACAATGCGCAACTCTTGGCCATTTTCCACCGTTCGATTGCTAGCTGATATTGATCTTATGGAAGCGAGCTGTGCTGTAAAGAAACAAAAAGAGGAACATTAGTTAACTATGAAATGAGGCGGCCAAAGACGCAAAGCTATCGCCTAATACGCATACACCCATAAAAAAACACATTTTGTGTTCGATTGCTTAAAATATGTTTTTCTGGAAGGAGGGAGGGGTGGCGTGGAATCAAAACTGATTTGATAATAAATATAAAATAAAATAAAAGAGAGCTAAGTTCGGCCGGGCCAAATCTTATATACCCCCTACCATGGATCGCATTTGTCAAGTTCTTTGCCCGATATCTCTTTATAGGCAAACAAAGGATAACGGATAAATTTTGCCATGCTATTAAAGCTATATCAGGTTATGGATCGTTTCAGGCCATCTAATGGTTGGGATGTTGGAGACCGTAGTGGAAGTCTTTGAGCAAAACTTCAGCCAAATCAGATAAGAATCGGTAGATCGGTTTATATGGTAGCTATATCAGGTTAGGAGCCGATTATGACCATACTTGGAATAGATGTTGGAAAACGAAACAACCCACTTCGAGCAAAATTTCAGCTTAATCAGATAATAATTGCGCACACTACCCGTGTTGTTATATGGTTCTGAAGCATGGGTACTTGTAAAAGCTGAAGAGGCAGTGCTTGGAGTATTTGAGAGAAAGATACTTCGTAAAATATATGGACCACTACGCGTTAATGGAGAACGAAATTTGCAACACATCGAAATATCAATTTCCGACCCTATAAAGTATATATATTTCGGATCGTCATAAAATTCTAAGACGATTTAACGATGTCCGTATATCTGTCCGTTCGTCTGTTGTAATCATTCTAGAGCCTTCAAAAATTGAGATAATGAGCTGAAATTTGGCATCTGAAGCCCATAAAAGCATTATTTATTAACCGATTTCGCTGAATATTAGAAAAGTTGGTTTTTTTAAGCCTCTTGACATCTCACGTCAATATGGTTCAGATTGGACCATATTTAGATATAGCTGCCATATAGACCGATCTCCCGAAAAAGGATCTGAAGGCCTTAAAAGCTTTATTTATAAACCGATTTCGCTGAAATTTGGGTTTTTGCGGAGTTATAAGTGTCTTAACATCCGATCCAAGTATGGTACGGATCGGACTATATTTAGATATAGCTGTCTTAGAGACCGATCAGCCGATAAAGTATCTGAAACTGTGAGTTATTTTTAGCCTCCTGATACCCGACCTAAATTTGGTTCAGATCGGACTATTTTTAGATGTAGTTGCCATATAGACCGATCTGCCGGTTAAGGGTCTGAAGCCAATAAAAGCTTTATTTATTACTTTTTATTTATTATTTTATTTTATTTTATTTTATTTTATTTTATTTTATTTTATTTTATTTTATTTTAATTTATTTTATTTTATTTTATTTTATTTTATTTTATTTTATTTTATTTTATTTTATTTTATTTTATTTCATTTTATTTTATTTTATTTTATTTTATTTTATTTTATTTTATTTTATTTTATTTTATTTTATTTTATTTTATTTTATTTTACTTTATTTTATTTTAATATATTTTATTTTATTTTGTTTTATTTTATATTATTTTTTTTATTTTATTTTATTATATTTCATTTTATTTTATTTTATTTTATTTTATTTTATTTTATTTTATTTTATATTATTTTATTTTATTTTATTTTATTTTATTTTATTTCATTTTATTTTATTTTATTTTATTTTATTTTATTTTATTTTATTTTATTTTATTTTATTTTATTTTATTTCATTTTATTTTATTTTATTTTATTTTATTTTATTTTATTTTATTTTATTTTATTTTATTTTATTTTATTTTATTTTATTTTATTTTATTTTATTTTATTTTATTTTATTTTATTTTATTTTATTTTATTTTATTTTATTTTATTTTATTTTATTTTATTTTATTTTATTTTATTTTATTTTATTTTATTTTATTTTATTTTATTTTATTTTATTTTATTTTATTTTATTTTATTTTATTTTATTTTATTTTATTTTATTTTATTTTATTTTATTTTATTTTATTTTATTTTATTTTATTTTATTTTATTTTATTTTATTTTATTTTATTTTATTTTATTTTATTTTATTTTATTTTATTTTATTTTATTTCCTTTCCTTTCCTTTCCTTTCCTTTCCTTTCCTTTCCTTTCCTTTCCTTTCCTTTCCTTTCCTTTCCTTTCCTTTCCTTTCCTTTCCTTTCCTTTCCTTTCCTTTCCTTTCCTTTCCTTTCCTTTCCTTTCCTTTCCTTTCCTTTCCTTTCCTTTCCTTTCCTTTCCTTTCCTTTCCTTTCCTTTCCTTTCCTTTCCTTTCCTTTCCTTTCCTTTCCTTTCCTATCCTATCCTATCCTTTCATTTTATTTCATTTAATTTTCTTCGAAATGGGCCATGGCCTTGAATAGATCCTTTAATTCTTAAATGTGATATTTTGTCTTCGGTCAATTTTACTTCGTTCAATAAGTGGCAGTAAAAAGTGTTTTGCTATCAAGAATGGGGAAAAGATTTACTGGTCTTTGTCGATCTGCTTGCAAGAAACTATGTTTACCACGTTGCTGAGCTCACCAATTGACGATTTTAAATAGGCTCAAATAGGCTTCTCACGACGGGAAATTTAGTTTTATCAGCCAGCTAGAGTCTCAAGGTTTGTTTGTAATGATGCTTATGAGCCCATGGGCTTGGGCTCATGTTCTTATTGTGCGTTTGTATAAGCATGCCCATCACAGATTGAAACCCATCCCGATTATCATAATGCAGCAGTGTTTCCAATAATTATCAATATCCTTTTGTCTTTTGAGTTTAGTCTTTCTGTATTCATTAAAAGTGTCCTTGGTTTTCGAGATATTAAAATTAGTATCTGGGTCAAAAACGTTGATTACTCAGCGAAAAATTTGTCATCATCGATTGCTGATCATAGATTGTCATTGATTGCAGAGAAAGAAAACAAAATATTTCATATTTCTTGTGAAACGTTCTATCGAAGACATCTATTAACCATCGATAGATCGCCTCTTGCGTGTGTCCATGGCGCATACTAAATATGCCCAAGAAAATGGGTCTGGCAAGTGTAAGTGGAACAGACACTGTTAGGTTCTCATACAGATACGACCGCACATGTCTCGCTCGTATGTGTGTTGTATGGGGGACATGCGACTGACGACGGATCAACATCATAATCATCCTTGCATAAGGGGTCAGAGAAGTGGAGGAGAAGAGCGGCGTATAACATGCGTTCTATGACGCATACATGTTCTTCTGGCACAGCCAGACAGACATATGTATGAATATTTGTAGAACATTTCTACTACGTAAAATTTATGATTTATGGGGTTGGAATGGTTTGATCTGTGTGTGCTATCTTTTATTTTCATTTTCATGGGTTTTAGTCCCCCCAAAAGGGGTTGAGATTTTGTTTGTGACGTCAGAGGAATAGAGAGTGTGAGTGAGCTGAGATGGGACCTGATTAAAATGTCACACTGGCCTTCTGGTGTTGATGCTAAATAGCAGCACGCCGCGTTCTTTTTCTTATCATTAGAATAGAACAAAAAATTGCTTAAATTTATGGCCCTTAGCCATAGAGAAATGACACCAAGACACCAAACGTAATGGTCTCCTCAATAATACATATATCTGTGTATGAATGTACCAAAATGGGGGGAAAAAAGAGGTCTTTGGGGGGCCTGTAAAGAGATCGAATGGAGGCTGGGTTCTATAACGACGACATCAAATCATCCGAATCTGTTTCTTAACGTAAAGAAGCGCATCATTCAACTGAACGTCAAGTCGGTAAACATGGCCATCAAGAGCCGACAATAAATACATCAAAAAGCGACATCCGAAAATAAGAGCAGCAGACAAATGAACTGAACTGAAGGAAGGAAGAAACCTGCCAACAAACCAACCAGCCAGCCAACAAGTCATCCATCCAGCCAAAAGCAAACACAGTGTTTAAAATCCAAAATTACCAAGGTTTTGTATTTTCAAAATATTTTCCAAATTGGATCATATGTGGACATGGTGTAATTTTCCATTCCAGATCTTGGCGAAAAAAGGTGTCGATTTTGATGAAATTTAGAACAGAAAAAATAACTTTTTGGGTTCATGATCCCAAAAAGTTAATTTTGTTGTCGTTTTTTGCAGGTTCCTGCCAAAATTGGTAGGTTTTTATTCTCTTGGTGGGTTAATAGCAAATGCAAATTTTGCCCATGAGCATTCCACTAAAGAACAGGGGCAAACTTCTCACATATCAATGAGTGCAGTCCGATTCAAGTTTAAGCTCAATGATAAAGGGCCTCCTTTTTATAGCCGAGTCCGAACGGCGTGCCTCTTTGGAGAGAAGTTTTACATAGCATAGTACGTCACAAATGTTGCCACCATTAGGAGGGGAAAATTTTTTCTGATGGTCTCGCCAGGATTCGAACCTAGGCGTTCAGCGTCACAGGCGGACATGCTAACCTCTAGGCGGCTACGGTGGCCTCCAGTGGTGAGTTAATAGGCTGAGCACAATTTTTGGTAGGTTTTTCCAACATGCCGTTTCTGTAGAATTAAATCGCGGATATCGAGGTGCCAAATACTGTTACAAGGGGTCTCACTGCTTCAAATTTCCGAAAAAAAGAACGTTAGTTCTGATGTTAATTGTAACTGGTTAACTGGGATCTCTTCCAAATTTCGTAAATTTTGGTTGAAAAATATGGATTTTGTGCAATCAGTGCCTTCAAATCCTGTCCATACTCACACGTTGAGGGGTGTATGCAACTCACTGTGAAATGTGTAGTTGAGCGCATTCATGGGCTGCAGCTCCTAAATCAGGAGATCACTTATGCCAAACCCGGCAGGGTTGTTCATTGAAATGGGGGCAAAAATACGACTTCTATGAACTCAAGATTTCTTTTGCGGCGATCGGTAAAAAGTACACTTTATCAAGATATAGGTCATTTTTGAACTTTGGGGTGTAGAGTGATTTCAGCAAACAGGCGGACCGACATGTCTTGATCGTCTATGAATATGAGGTGTGATCAAAAAATAACCATTATTTTCGAATTTCGTCAGTTATGTATGTTCGATTTTTGCATTTGTTATACCCACCACCATAGGGGGTACATTCATTTAGTCATTCCGTTTGCAACACATCGAAATATCAATTTCCGACACTATAAAGTATATATATTTCGGATCGTCGTAAAATTCTAAGACGATTTAACGACGTACGTGTGTCTGTCCGTCTATCCGACTGTCCGTCCGTCTGTTGTTATCACTCTAGAGCCTTTAAAAAATTGAGATATTGAGCTGAAATTTGGCACAGATACGTCTTTTTGATGCACGCCGGTTAAGTTCTTGAATGGGCCAAATCGAACCATACTTGGATATAGCTGCTATATAGACCGATCTGCCGATAAAGGGTCTAGTGTCCATAAAAACTTCATTTTTCATCCGATTTTGTTGAAATTTGAAACAGTGAGTAGTTTAAGGCTTCACGACATATCGCCCAAACACGGTTCAGATCGGACTATATTTAGGTATAGCTGTCATATAGGCCGATCTGCCGATATGGGTCTGAAGCCCATAAAAGATTTATTTATTATCCGATTTCGCTGAAATTTAAAACAGTAAGTTATTTTAAGCCTTTCGGCATCTGATCTAAATATGGATTAGATTGGTCCATATTTATATATAGCTGCCATATAGACCGATATCACGATAAAGGGTCTAAAGCCCCTAAAAGCTTTATTTATTACCCGATTTAGCTGAAATTTAAAATAGTTGGTTATGTTAAGCCTCCCGACATCTGATACAAATATGGTTCAGATCAGACTATATTTAGATATAGCTGTCATATAGACCGATCTCCCGATTAAGGGTCTGAAGCCCATAAAAGCTTTATTTTTTAACCGATTTCGCTGAAATTTAAAACAGTGGGTAGTTTTACACCTCCTAACATAGGACCCAAATATGGTACAGATCGGTTCATATTTAGATATAGCTGCCATATTGACCTATCTCCCGATAAAGGGTCTAAAGCCCATAAAAGCTTTATTTATTATCCGATTTCGCTGAATTTTGCAACAGTAAGTTATTTTAAGCCTTCCGACATCTGACCGAAATATGGATTAGATCGGTCCATATTTAGATGTAGCTGCCATATAGACCGATTTCCCGATAATGGGTCTGAAGGCCATAAAAGCTTTATTTTTTAACCGATTTCGCTTAAATTTGAAACAGTGAGGAGTTTTAGACCTCCTAACACAGGACCTAAATATGGTTCAGATCGGACTATATTTAGATATAGCTGCCCTATATTCCGATCTCCCGATTAAAGGTCTGAAGCCCATAAACGCTTTGTTTTTTAACCGATTTCGCTGAAATTTGAAATAGTGGGTAGTCTTAGTTCTCCCGACATCTGTCCCAAATATGGTGCGAATCGGTCTATATTTAGATAAAGCTGTCATATAGACCGATCTACCGATAAAGGGTCTGAAGCGAATAAAAACTTTATTTTTTATCCGATTTGGCTGAAATTTGAAACATGAAGTAGTTTTAGGCCATTCGCCATCCGACTCAAATATGGTAAAGATCGGACTGTATTTAAATATAGCTGTCATATAGACCGATGTGCCGATTAAGTGTCTGAAGCTCATAAAAGCTTTAATTATTGCCAGCTTTTGTTGAAATTTGAAATAAAAAATTTAACAGTGTCTGGTACTTATTAAACCACTCAATGTCCGTGTCGAATTTGGGGACATGAGTTATCCAATTTTCACCGGATTGTAACGAAAGGGGGTTTTCATATATACCCGAGGTGGTGGGTATCCAAAGTTCGACTCAGCCGAACTTATTGCCTTTTTACTTGTTTTTAGTTTTTTTCTCATTTCTTTTTTTTTTTAAATTATAATGTGTATACAAGTATGCAATACATAAAACGTTTGATTGATTTTCGACCACTGTGCGATGGGAGGAAATAAACATAAATGATATTTTGTTGGTTGCTTTTGCTAGCTTGATATTTTAATGTATGTCCCGACGTATCATGTCATACGTGTGTTATACGTATGTACATACATACATACATACATATGTACGCTATATGTTGAACTGCAAACGAACGTAAGAAAAAGAAATGTAAACATTTGCCTTTGGCCAGCAGTAGTCGCCGATGCTGCTGCTGCTGATGTGATGCTGGCTGTTGCTGATATTGTTGTTCAATGTTGCTGATGCTGTTGCAGTTGTTGTTGTTGTTGGATGGAAAATAGCATCATGTGAAATTTCCTGAGCTTTTTGGTCGGTCGCAAGGTGAGTTATGGGGGCGTGTGAACAAGCAACGTAAGAGAGATAAATTCAATGATAAGGCCTACCTTGCCTTGCCTTGCCTTGCTTTGCCTGCTTTCCTACCTGCCTACCTGACTGACTGCGAGGTTGCCAAGCAGCCCCCAAAGAAATACTAGACGACGAAAACATTAAACGAAGAAGAAGAAGAAGCAGAGAACCAAAAACAACTACGACCACAACCATACATACATTTCAAACGAAAACAAATCGCAAAACAGCCCCACCGCCATGCGCCGCTTTAAAAGAAATATGCACCTTGCCGCGCTGCGTTTGCCGCATTGCCTGCGAGTTTAGAGGTGGGTGATTCACAAATAGATTATGTGCACCGCACCGCCGCATAGACAATAAAAACAAACACGTAGCCGCCGCCTTAGCAAAGCTCACACTCATCCCACCGACAACAATAACAACAGTAAATGTGGAATAGATGCTGCTATAAATAAATCTACAAATCTAATTGCAGCAGTCGTAACTAGAAGCCATAAAGGTGGTGAAGTGTCCAAAAATAAAAAAAAAAATTAACAAATCAAAACGCCGCCACCACCGCTGCCATATGCCTGTATGATTTCCAGTAAGTGTTCTCAAATTGGTCGGTCCATCTGATCAATGCCATCGCCATTAGATGGCAGACACTTTGATACAGCTGAACATTTGGTTTATATCCAGTATCGAAATGAATGCCCAATTTCCATAGAAACGTTGATGTAGTAAAATGCTGTGATGATTAATTTGATTGATTTTAAGAATTTAAAAACGATTATTGATTGAGTGATATTCAAATACACACACACACACACACATAACGCACAAACAAATACATCTACCACCACTTTCAAATAACCAACCTGCCACCCACCCACCCAGCGACTGGGTACCGAGAATGTGGTAATGATTCAAATTCTAAGCAATTTAAAAATACAATGAGACATAGCCATTTTCCCAAATACCCTACTCAACCTTGAGTGTTGGTGTGCGTTGCATTACAAAGCAACTGTATATTGAGGTACATCTATCGTATCTATGTTAGGGTGACAATATGTGTAATTAAGAATGACGTAGGGCCTTTGGATGCGGAAGTTAGGTTTACACCAGATGAAACTGATATAGCTCCAATAGCATAGCCATTCTTATCCATTATCTTTTTTAAACCCTCCACCATAGGATGGGGGTACACTAATTTCGTCATTCTGTTTGTAACTCCTCGAAATATTCGTCTAAGACACCATAATGTATATATATTCTTGATCGTCATGACATATTAAGTCGAACTAGCCATGTCCGTCCGTCCGTACGTCTGTCCGTCCTCCGTCTGCCGAAAGCACGCTTACTTTCGAAGGAGTAAAGCTAGCCACTTGAAATTTTGCACAAATACTTCTTATTATGGTAGGTCGGTTGGGATTGTAAATGGGCCATATCGATCTATGTTTTGATATAGCTGCCATATAAACCGATCTTGCTTCTTGACTTCTTGAGTCACTAGAAGGCGCACTTCTTATCCCCTTTGGCTGAAATTTTGCATGACGTGTCTTGTTATGACTTCCAACAACTGTGCCAATTATGATTGAAATCGGCCCATATTCTGGTATAGCTGCCATATAAACCGATCCGGGGTCTTGACTTCTTGGGCCTCTACAGGGAGCAATTCATATCCGATTTTGGTGAAACTTTACATGACGTGTTTTGTTTTGATTTCAAACAACTGTGTTAAGAATGGTTCAAATCGGTCCCTAACCTGATATAGCTGCCATACAATACGATCAGGAGTCTTGACTTCTTGAGCCACTAGAGGGCGCAATTATTATCCAATTTAACTGAATTTATGCATGAGCTGTTTTGTTATGACTACCAACAACTGTGCTAAGTATGGTTCAAATCGGTCTATAACCTGGTATAGCTGCCTTATAAACCGATCTGGGATCTAGACATCCTGAGCCTCTAAAGTGCGCAATTATTATCTGATTTGGCTGAAATTTTGTACAACGGCTTTTCTCATAACCTTTAACGTACGTGTCGAATATGGTCTGAATCAGTTTAAAGCCTAATACAGCTCGCCTATAAACATATCTCCCTAGTTTACTTCTTCAGCCCCTTATGGGCGTAATTTGTAGTAGATTTTGCTGAAATTTTACACAATGATTTCTACTATGGTCTCCAATATTCAATTCAATTATGGTCCGAAATAAAGTAGGTTAAGTTCGAAGATGGGCTATATCGGACTATATTTTGATATAGCCCCCATATAGACCGATCCGCCGTTTTAGGGTCTTAGGCCCATAAAAGCTACATTTATTATCTGATTTTGCTGAAATTTGGAACAATGAGTTGTGTTAGACCCTTCAATATTCATCTTGAATTTGGTCCAGATCGGTCCAGATTTGGATATAGCTGCCATATAGACCGATCTATCGATTTAAGGTTTTGGGGCCATAAAAAGCGCATTTATTGTCCGATGTCACGAAAATTTGGGACAGTGAGGTGGGTTGGGCCCTTTGACATTCCTCTTCAATTTGGCTTAGATCGGTTCAGATTTGGATATAGCTGCCATATAGATCGATCTCTCGATTTAAGGTTTTGGGCCCATAAAAAGCGCATTTATTGTCCGATTTTGCAAAAATTAGGGCCAGTAAGTTGTGTTAGGCCCGTCGACATCCTTCTTCAATTTGGCCCAGATCGGTTCATATTTCGATATAGCTGCCATATATACCGATCTCTCGATTTAAGATTTTGGGCCCAAAAAAGGCGCATTTATTGTTCGATGTCACCGAAATTTGGGACAGTTAGTTGTGTTTGGCCACTCGACACCTTGCTTTAATTTGGCTTAGATCGGTCCAGATTTGGATATAGCTGCCATATAGACCGATCTCTCGATTTAGGGTCTTAGGCCCATAAAAGTCACATTTATTATCCGATTTTGCTGAAATTTGGGACAGTGAGTTAAGCTAAGCCCCTCGACATACTTCTGCCATGTGGCACAGATCGGTCCAGATTTGGATATAGCTGCCATATAGATCGATCTCTCGATTTAAGGTTTTGGGCCCATTAAAAACGCATTTATTGTCCGATTTTTCCGAAATTTGGGGCAGTGAGTTGTGTTAGGCCCCTCGACATCCTTCTTCAACTTGGCTTAGATCGGTCAAGATTTGAATATAGCTACCATATAGACCGATCTCTCGATTTAAGGTTTTGGGCCCATAAAAGCCACATTTATTATCCGATTTTGCTGAAATTTGGGACAGTGAGTTGCGTTAGGCCCTTCGACATTCCTCTTCAATTTGGCTCAGATCGGTCCAGATTTGGATATAGCTGCCATATAGACCGATCTATCGATTTAAGGTTTTCCATAAAAAGCGCATTTATTGTCCGATGTCACGAAAATTTGGGACAGTGAGGTGGGTTGGGCCCTTCGACATTCCTCTTCAATTTGGCTCAGATCGGTCCAGATTTGGATATAGCTGCCATATAGACCGATCTCTCGATTTAAGGCCTCAGTGTACAATACACTGCTACATCAAAAACATCAAGAATGAAAGTTGTTATCAGGGTTAAAAAAAAAACTATATTTGTCACAAATTATTGCAAGAATTTATCGCAAAATCATGTACTTTTATTGTAAACAAAGTTCAGCGTTTCTCGGAAAATAAGTTTACTTGGCGAAAATTTCCTTTATGATTGTATGGAAATATAAAAATGCATACCTCGCATATTTTTGTTTCCTTTTGATGCCAATAAGCAAAATACGAAATATTGTGATGATCGGTTAGCGATGACATTTGCCCACACGTCGTCCATAGTTAGATGTGGTGCTTTCTAAAAAAAAACCGGTTGAGTATTTTAGGTCCTCGAATGGAAGTGGTCAACTAAGTAATCATGCCAAGTATGGTCCAAATAGGTTTTTAATATAAACTTTTTCTGATTTGAAAGAAATTTGGTATGAAGAAAATTTTAGCACAATCCAAGCCGAACTTTGCATGTTAAATGTCTCAACGGTAACGTTGATTCTGGTTGTCAATCAGTAAGCACAGATAATGTTAGTTTTAGCAAATGTAGTTGATACAATATTGCCAATTTTCCCACAACCATTTTATTAAGGAACAGGTGGCAAACTTCTCACATATCAATGAGTGCTGTCTGATTCAAGTTTGGGCTCTGTGATTAGATATCCCCCTCTTCATTATAGCCGAGTCCGAACAACGTGCCGCAGTGCGCCATTCAATAGAAAATGAGATTTAAAACAAATAGATAGCCTAATGCATAACCTAATTCGTTTTTTAATGTTTTTGCCATTCCATATTTGATGGATATATCGAGTAGGACATTAACAAATGTTGTGACGTATAAGCTATTAATAGCTCATGCGCCATATGGGACCATATGTCAATGACAATCAATCAAAGGGATATTCATGTGAATGTTTGTTGGAAAGTTATATGGCCTCAATTGTGTTTTCATAACTTTTCTATTAAAGAATTTATTTTTAACTTATTTTTATTATCTTTAAGGTAAACTCTTACATTTGAGATAACGAAAAAAATTTTCCAAAAAAAAAAAAAAAACAAAAAAAAACTAAAATAGATTTAGTTTATTATTTCATAACAACTTCATGAGATGGTTGGAATGCAAAGTGGAATTTTTTTTCTTGGGTTATTTCTGGGGAGATTTTGATAACTCTCCCCCGCAATTGTCGCATGAAATAACTTAAATTTACCGCATAATCTTTGTTTTCTACTGAAGCGCGATCTTTGGTGAATGCCATGAGAACGCTAAGCGAAGGGGAGGGAGGGAGGCAGGGAGTGGAGTGGAGACAAAGACAAAGCGGTAAAATAGCAAATAAACAAACAAACAAACAAACAGACACACTTGTTGTTTGTTTCATGTTAAAATTTCTCTTGTTTGATTTTCTGTAATGCCTTATGTCAGTGTCTGAGTGTGTGTTTGTGTAGTTTTGTGGCTCCGCTCCGTGTAATGTACTCACACAGCATATCCATCCATTTGGCCAACCCTGCATAAAGCCAGCCAACACTGGTGTACAATGCCTAAATTGTATGCTTAACGTCTGTCTATATATGCATATGTGTGTGTGTGTGTGTGTATGTATGCCTGTGTGTATGTGTGCCACAGTTAGTTTACTTCTGTTTATATTTTTCTCACGGTGATAACATTATTTGTGTGCGCAAAGCTGGTTTTGCAGCTTCTTAAAAAAGAAGCGACACTCACTCACTAAAAGTTGACATACTCTTTTTCGCCGGTCTCGTATGTTATCTTTTAGTAGCCTCCGTGTGTCTGTCTCATTGTTGCTGTTGTTGTTTGGTTTACGTGCCCGTTGTTATTGTTATTGTTGTCGCTGGTTAGAGTTGATGGTGCTGTTGCTGTTACTGCTGCCGCTGCCGTTGCTGCTGCTGTGGTTGTTGTTGTTTTGAACAATTGCCTTATGACGACAATATGCGCACAGTGTGATGATTATCAAGCAACGAAAGCATGACAATCAGAGAGAAAATCGTCTTATCACCATACACTCATTTCTCCATTCGAATTTCTAGGAATTCTTTTCTTTTAGCACTGGAATTAGAAGTTTTTTTTTTGGGAAATCCGCATTGGACTAAAATTTGTAATGATGATATACACAGAAAAAAAAAGTTGCTCGAAAATTTAAGATTTTTTCCTATTCGTAGGATTTGTGCAATGAAAACGAGCCAAAAAAACCAAAATTTTAAAATAATGATGCTATGTTTAAATTTAATTTCCTATTTACTAATGGACATTAGCCAACGTAATGGAGGCCACCATAGCGCAGAGGTTAGCATGTCCGCCTATGACGCTGAACGCCAGGGTTTGAATCCTGGCAAGATCATCAGAAAAAATTTTTAACGATGGTTTTCCCCTCCTAATGCTGGCAACATTTGTGAGGTACTATGCCATGAAAAACTTCTCTCCAAAGAGGTGTCGCACTGCGGCAAGCCGTTTGGATGCGGCTATAAAAAGGAGGACCCTTATCATTGAGCTTAAACTTGAATCGGACTGCACTCATTGATATGTGAGAAGTCTGCCCCTGTTCCTTAGTGGAATGTTCATGGGCACACTTTGCATTTGCAATGGACACAAGCATTCTTTTCAAATTTCGATTGCTGAGCTATTCCTCTTTAACTCCACAAATGAATGTTCAATCATTATTTTCGATTTTAATACCCTTCACCATAGGATGGGGGTATACTAATTTCGTCATTTTGTTTGCAACTCCTCGAAATATTCATCTAAAACCCCATAAAGTATATATATTCTTGATCGACATGTCATTTTAAGTCGATCTAGCCATGTCCGTCCGTCCGTCTGTCTGTCCGTCTGCCCGCCCGTCCGTCCGTCGAAAGCACGCTAACTTTCGAAGGAGTAAAGCTAGCCGCTTGAAATTTTGCACAAATACTTTTCATTAGCGAAGGTCCTTTGGGACTGTAATTGGTCCAAATTGGCCCATGTTTTGATATAGCTGCCATATAAACCTATCTGGGGTATTGACTTCTTGAGCCTCTAGAGGGCGCAATTCTCATCCGATTTGATTGAAATTTTGCACGTAGTATTTTGGTATGACTTTTAACAACTGTGCTAAGTATGGTGGAAATCGGTTTATAACCTGATATAGCTGCCATATAAACCGATCTTGGGTCTTGACTTCTTGAGCCTCTAGAGCGCGCAATTCTCATCTGATTTAGCTAAAATTTTGCACTTAGTATTCTGATATCGCTTCCACCAACTGCGTTAATTATGATTCAAATCGGTTCAGCTGTCATATAAACCGATCTTCGATCTTGACTTCTTGAGCCAATAAAGCGGGCAATTATCACCGATTTAGCTAAAATTTTGCACGAAGTGTTTCGGTATGACGTCTAAGAACTGTGCTAAGTATGGTCCAGATCGGTTTATAACCTGATATAGCTGTCATATAAACCGATCTTGGGTCTTGACTTCTGGAGCCTCTAGAGGGCGCAATACTCGTCCGATTTGATTGAAATTATGCACGTAGTACTTTGGTATCACTTCCAACAACTGCGCTGTGTATGGTTCAAATCGGTCCGTGTTTTGATATAGCTGCCATATAATCCGATCTTGGGTCTTGACTTCCTGAGCTTCTAGAGGGCGCAATTCTCGTTCGATTTGACTATAATTTTGCACGTGGTATTTTGGTCTCACTTCCAAGAACTTTGTTAAGTATGATTCAAATCGGTTTATAATCTGGTATAGCTGTCATATGAACCGATCTTGA
Organism: Stomoxys calcitrans; assembly: GCF_963082655.1. Classification (NCBI taxonomy): domain Eukaryota; kingdom Metazoa; phylum Arthropoda; class Insecta; order Diptera; family Muscidae; genus Stomoxys; species Stomoxys calcitrans. The sequence goes on along the minus strand of NC_081552.1, from coordinate 254,167,538 downwards.
ATCTTGACTTCTTGAGCATCTAGAGGGCGCACTTCTCGTCCGATTTGACTATAATTTTGCACGTAGTGTTTTGGTATCTCTTCTATCAACTGTGTTAAGTATAATTCAAATCGGTTCATAATCTGGTATAGCTGTCATATAAACCGATCATGGATCTTGACTTCTTGAGCCAATAGAGCGCGCAATTCTCATCCGATTTGGCTGAAATTTCGCATGAGGGGTTTTGTAATGACTTTCAACAGCTGTGCTAAGTATGGCGCAAGTCGGTACATAATCTGATATAGCTGCCATACAAACCGATCTGGGATCTTGACTTCTTGAACCTCTAGAGGGCGCAATTCTCATCCGATTCGTCTGAAATTTTGTACAACTTCTCTCATGACCTTCAACATACGTGTCTAATATAATCTGAATCGAGCGATAGCTTGATACAGCTCCCATATGAACCTGTCTCCTGATTTTGATTCTTGAGCCCCTACAAGGCGCAATTCTTATCCGAATGAACTGAAGTATTACACAATGACTTCTACAATGTTCAGCATTCATTAATGGTCCGAATCGGACTATAACTTGATATAGCTTCAATAGCATAACAGTTCCTATTCAATATTTTTCGTTTGTCTAAAAAGAGATACCGCACATAGAACTCGACAAATGCGATCCATGGTGGAGGGTATATAGGATTCGGCCCGGCCGAACTTGCACGCTTTTACTTGTTGTAGTTGAATTTTGCAAAAAATTTAACGCGGCCGATAGTATCGACCGCGACCGCCACTGTAGCGCAGAGGATAGCATGTCCGCCTATGACGCTGAACGCCTGGGTTCAAATCCTGGCGAGACCATCAGAAAGAACAATTTTTCAGCGGTGGTTTTCCCCTCCTAATGCTGGCAACATTTATGACGTACTATGCCATGGAAAACTTCTCTCCAAAGAGGTGTCGCACTGCGGCATGCCGCTCGGACTCGGCTATAAAGAGGAGACCCCTTATCATTGAGCTTAAACTTGAATCGGACTGCACTCACTGATATGTGAGAAATTTGCTTCTATTCCTTAGTGGAATGTTCATGGGCAAAATTTGTATTTTGATAGTATCGACAGGAAAAATATCGATCAATATTCAGACTAAAAATGAAATATCGAAAGTATCGATAGTGCCATCGAAATTTTGCCAGCTGTAGTTGTGGCCCCATTTCAAGCGGACATAACGCCAAAAAGAGTGTGGACGATATGTCCGCTAGGCGCCATGGCCGATCACAAAATACAGCATTGACTACCAATGCAATGAAGGACTCTTGAGTCACTGGATGTTTCGGATTTCTTCAAAACTGTACTTCAATGAAAGCTTTCAAAGGGTAGAACAATAATGTAAAAAAAATGTTTTCGCCTTATTTCATGGGGATGGGGTTTCCACCATCTTCACATAAAAATCAATTTAGACCCAGTTGCATCCTATTTGCCATGGTGTTTCTAGAGGGCCAATACAATCTAATAACATTTTTCCATTTTTAGGGAGAGTTCGTTTTTGGAATCTCCCATAACTCTAAACACTGTGCAGCATTTATTGCTGCAGATGCTGTGACTGCTGTTAGCCGGTGGTAATGGTTGTTGGCTTGAATTGTTGGGTTAGCTGGTGCCTTAGTGCCTACTTGCCTGGCTGTCTGCAGGCAAGCTGGTTTGCTTGCCCGGCCAACCTGCCGGCCTAACTGCCTCTTTGTCTGCGTGTCAGCCAAACAGCCAAACAGCCGACCAGCCAGTGTGGAGTAGTATTAACCTTTTGTAAATTAGTTTTGGTTTGTATCCACTCTATTTGTGTTAACCGCATTCTATCACAACACGTACTTTGTGTGTGCGAAAAAGACGACCACGAAGACTGGTGGACAGACGGAGGGACAATATCAACAGCAGCAGCAGCAGCAACAGCAACTGCAGCCGTAACAGCAGCAATCGTTGGTCCGTTTGGTCTCACCAACAAGCGGCAACAATGCTGCTGTGCAACCAAAATGATATACTTTAGACGGCATTGCAATGTACACATTTTCCTTTTACAGATAACATCCGTGCTGTTCGCGATTCCCATTCTGGTCAACTTGGTGTGTAAAGTTGAAATTGTTTGGAGCAGCATAAATCAACTTGAATTCAAAATGTTGCTCATCGTCGTCGTCGTCGTCATCATCATTGTACGTTCGTTCGTTCGTCGTTCGTTTGTTTGTTGCTGGCCGTTTTCCTTTTTTTGAATAATTTTTTCCCCCTTGCATTGGACCGCCGTCTCAAGGAACGTTCGAGGTTTCTCACTCTTGTTGGATGGGCTTTAAATTATTTTACATTCAAATGGGCATCATTTACAAACGGAGAAATTCCTTTTATTTATTCTTTGGAAAAGGAACCGACAGCTAGCAGACAGACCAACGAAGAGATGAAGAGCCCGCAGGCAGGGCTGCAAATGCCACCAAACATGATGACTTTATTTGGTCAAGGGAAAACAGAGTGATTTTTAGTATGCGTGCAGAAAATGACCCAGTGTAGGTTGAGAAGTTTCAATTAAAGGTAAAGTGTCCTGGTGGGGGTGGGGGGGGGGATGATATCACTACTTATTATAATGAAATTGGCACAAAAGTTTCACATGGTTGATTGTCCCACTTACTCGTATGTCGCCAGTACAATCAAAAATCAAATTTTGCCTATGAACATTCCACTAAGAAACAGGGGCAAACTTCTCACATACCAATGAGTGCAGTCCCGATTCTAGTTTAAGCTCAATGATAAGGGACCTGCTTTTTATAGCGGAGTCCGAACGGCGCGACACCTCTTTGGAGAGATGTTTTACATGGCATAGTACCTCACAAATGTTGCCAGCATTAGGAGGGAAAACCACTGCTAAACATTTTTTTTGATGGTCTCGCCAGGATTCGAACCCAGGCGTTCAGCGTCATAGGCGGACATGCTAACCTCTACGCTACGCCAGTACAATCACCACCTATGAAAAAGAAACTTTTTGATGTTCTCGTCAGGATTCGAACCACTGCGTTCAACATCACAGGTGAAGATGTTAACCTTTAGGTCTTGGTCTCATAGGCCGTGAATCCACTGAAAATCGTATATGCTGCACAAAATTGCATTGAACTGAATTGTCGATGTCATGCAACAACAGCTGATTACATGCGATTTTCAAGGTACACCAGACAAATGGTTTGAGTTTCAGGTGGGTGCTCCTTGTCAAAAAAAGTTCCAGTTCTATCGATGTAGCGGGCCTGCAGAACACCTAACAAAAAATGTTTTGCAATCCTCAATAGTCTCCGAGATAAGGACACTTTAAGGAATCGCGTATGCTTTGTTTTCGCATTAGAATCATAAAATATCTAATTTGAAGTCGATTTTAAATTTCGATTAAATTCGATAGGTCGATAACAACCAAATTCGATAACAACCAAATTCGACATCGATTTGAACACATTTCGACCTATTATCTCGTTATCGACGATCGATAAGGGATATGGGACCTCCTCTTTATTGCCGAGTCCGAACGGCAGTGCGACACCGCCTTGGGGAGAAGTTTTACATGGCATAGTACCTCACAAATGTTGCCAGCATTAGGAGGGGAAAACCACCGCTGAAAATTTTTTCTGATGGTCTCGCCAGGATTCGAATCCAGGCGTTTAGCGACATAGGCGGACATGCTAACCTCTGCGCTACGCTGGCCTCCCCATAACCTGTTATAGCTGCCATATAAACCGATCTCGAGTCTTGACTTCTTGAGCCTCTAGTGGGCGCAATTCCTATCCAATTTGGCTAAAATTTTGCACGAGGTGTTTTATTAAAACTTCCAACAACTGTGCCAAATATGGTTCAAATCGCTCCATAACCTGATATAGCTGCCATATAAACCGATCTGGGGTCTTGACTTCTTGAGCCTCTAGAGGGCGCAATTCTTATCCGCTTTGGCTGTAATGTTGCACGACTTGTTTTATTATGATTTGCAACAACTGTGCCAAGTATGGTTCAAATCGCTCCATAATCTGATATAGCTGCCATATAAATCGATCTTGGGTCTTGACTTCATGAGCCACTAGAGGGCACAATTCTTATCCGATTTGAATGAAATTTTGTACTAGGTGTTTTATTACGACTTCCAATAACTGTGCCAAATATGGTTCAAATCGCTCCATAACCTGATACAGCTGCCATATAAACCGATCTGGGGTCTTGACTTCTTGAGCCTCTAGAGTGCTCATTTCTTATCCGATTTGAATGAAATTTTGTACGAGGTGTTTTGTTATGATTTGCAGCAACTGTTTGAAATTAGGTTCAAATCGCTCCATAACCTGATATAGCTGCCATATAAACCGATCTCGGGTCTTGACTTCTTGAGCCACTAGATGGCGCAATTCTTTTCCGATTTGGCTGAAATTTTGTACAAGGTGTTTTTTTATGACTTCCAACAACTGTGCTGAGTATGGTGGAAATAGATCCATAATCTGATATAGCTGCCATATAAACCGATCTAGAGTCTTGACTTCTTGAGCCACTAGAGCGCACAATTCTCTTCCGATTTGGCTAAAATTTTGCACGAGGTGTTTTATTAAGACTTCCAACAACTGTACTGAGTATGGTTAAAATCGGTTTATAACCTGATATAGCTGCCATATAAACCGATCTGGGGTCTTGACTTCTTGAGCCTCTAGAGGGCGCAATTCTTATCCGATTTGAATGAAATTTTGTACGAGGTGTTTTATTACGATTTGCAACAACTGTGCTGAGTATGGTTCAAATCGCTCCATAACCTAATATAGCTGCCATATAAACCGATCTTGGGTCTTGACTTCTCGAGCCACTAAAGGTTGCAATTCTTATCCGATTTGAATGAAATTTTGTACGAGTCGTTTTATTATGATTTCCAACAACTGTGCTGAGTATGGTTGAAATCGGTTTATAACCTGATATAGCTGCCATATAAACCGATCTCGGGTCTTGACTTCTTGAGCCACTAGAGGGCACAATTCTCATCCGATTTGGCTGAAATTTTGCACGAGGTGTTTTATTAAAACTTCCAACAACTGTACTGAGTATGGTTAAAATCGGTTTATAACCTGATATAGCTGCCGTATAAACCGATCTCGGGCCTTGACTTCTTGAGCTTCTAGAGGGCGCAATTCTTATCCGATGTGGCTGTAATGTTGCACGACGTGTTTTATTATGATTTGCAGCAACAGTGTGAAATTAGGTTCAAATCAGTTTATAACCTGATATAGCTGCCATATAAACCGATCTGGGGTCTTGACTTTTTGAGCCTCTAGAGGTCGCAATTATTATCCGATTTCGATGAAATTTTGTACAACGGCTTCTCCCATGACCTTCAATATACGTGTCAAATATGGTCTGAATCGGTTTTCAGCCTGATACAGCTCCCCTATACACCGATCTTCCTATTTTACTTCTTGAGCCCCCAAAGGGCGTAATTCTTATTCGAATTGGCTGACATTTTACACAGGTCTCCAACATATAATGTAATTGAGGTCCGAGCCGGACCATATCTTGATATCGCTCTAATAGCAGAGCAAATCTTTCATTCTATCCTTTTTTGCTTAAGAAGAGATGCAGGGAAAAGAACTCGATAAATGCAATCCATGGTGGAGGGTATATAAGATTCGGCCCGGACGAACTTAGAACGCTTAGGTGCTTGTAATATATATTTTTTTTAGCAATTCCTACATTTTTGTCGATTTATATCGGTTATAATCCTTTTAATGCTTGAATTTCGTTATCCATATCCAATATGAAATTTTTAATGAATTTCGGCTTCTGTCTATGCTTGCAGTTATTCCTTAGCGATATATGCCCAGGAGATTGATACAATGCCATAGCGACTTTTTCGTGTGCAAAGTTTCGATTTAAGAACAATTATGACCTGATGCTTGATTAAATTTAGTATAGAGGTCGCCTCTTTAATCGATTTCGTTATGACAATAAAGTTTGTTTTTATAATCGTTTCACATAAACATTGGATTTCAATTTTAGAATTTGCGAAAAAGTTTGCAATTTTAATGGATTTGCAAGAAATCAATTAGGATTTTATTAGATTGACATCATGAAAATTTTATTGCCCATTTTATGAAACAATTATAAATGTTTAGAGCTAGAATGACTCGCATGGACATGAAATGGCGCTTAGATCATATTCCCCTTTGTTTGGGCTAAGAGTTCAAACAAGTGCTTCTCCATTGTAATTTGCAATTATTTCGATTTGAATTCAATTTGTATGCGGAAAATTCCCATGATTAAAATCCAATTTAAATCTTCCCACCGCCACCAACACCACCACCACCACCACCACCTTCGCCACTGCGGCCAGGCCATTGTGGGTGAATGTTTTGAAAATTTGTTAACTAACTAGGAAGGCGCCATACAGTGTCGTTTTTGTCTTTCAACAAAAGCCGGCTACAATTGTGGTCGACCCCCCGCTCTACGAGAGACAGGTTTCATACAAATGTGGTGGTAGAGCTGGTGGCGGAGGTAGTGGCGGTGGTGGTGGTGGCCCCCTAATTGATGATCAATTTGTCATTGTAGATGAAAGGTGTCGATGGCTCATTGGCCATTTGGCGGGTGTCTACAGATATTTAATCTTAGCGCAATGGTGCCCAATGATAGATTTGGCAAAGTTTGTTTTCAATTTTCAATTTCAAAGTTCCCATGCAGGCAGACCACAATGCCAGGAGATTTATGGTGACTCCAGTCTCTGTCTCTCTGCATCACAAAATCATTTCGAATTCTTTTCAACTATCCGCCCGAGTGTAAATGCTTCATCGATACGGCGATCATACCTGGCATTCAAGCGGCGTTTTGTAATTAAATATAAAACATATTTAAAACTATTAGCCAACAAACGAACATTTGATAATAAATTACAAAATACTTAGAGGCAGATCGAGAGAGTATTAATTGATTTAACGAAAACAATAACGAGGAAAGAACGAACAAAAAAAAAATCTAAAGCCCCACACACAAACACAAGGTATTGAAGCGAAAAACCGACATTAAGCACTGAAAACCAGCGCATGAACCGAAATGAAAATGAGTGCATGATCCATATCCATGACGCCTGCTGTGACGCCTCGATGTTGGAGGCTGCATGGGATGTTTGCCTTTTTGGTGTGCTATGTGGTGTGGTGCGATGTGGTGCGGTGCGGTGCGATGTGGCCGTTTCGACGTTTTCAATAAACGCGTTTTCACAACTTATCCATCTTCTGCTCGGTACGTTCAAGAGCAGTGTTAATATCACATTGTTAACACTTTGCCTATCTGTTTCTCCGTCTGTCTGTCTGTCTGTCCGTCTGCCCGTCTATACATCCATCGGTCGATCTGTCTGTCCGTTCCTCAGTCTGGCAGCCAGCCTGCCTCTAGACCTATCTATCTATTCGTCCATCCATCTATCCATCCATCCAGCCAGCCAGCCGGCCGAACAGCCACTCATATCATACTCGTACCTCCATACATTTGTGGGAGCTACGAAAAGGTATAAAATGAGCTGGCTGCCACTGCCTATCATTGTGTCCGTCCGTCTGCTCGTTCTGTCTGTCCGCACAGAAGTAACAAGAGGAGGAGAAGGAGGAGGAGGCAGATAAAGCCATTTAGGCGGGGATATCACCACGCACCACACCACACCACACTCCACTGTGATACGCCATGCACACTGGAACTGGAACTGATCTCAGATCGCTTTATTGAGGAGATTAAACTGTTTGTAAAACATTAAAGTTAACGCTATTGTTATCATCTCTACTCCTCCTAATTGTATCGTAATACACACTCTGATAATTATACGAGCGGCTGAATGCTGGCTAGCTAGCTAGCTGACTGGCTCGCTGGCTGCCTGACTGGCAGCTCTTGGGCTCTTGTCATCTCGTTCTTAATGAAAGAAGGAGCTGTTGCTGCCGCTGCTACTGGCTTTCAGCTGAGATTTGGACTCTATGGCTGCGAGTTAGGGAGTGTGTTGCTTTTATCACCCGAAACAAAACAAAAGTACTGCAGATAAAAATGATTGAATCGCCATCGCCATAGCCATGGCCACCATTACCGCCACCATCAACTCGCAGCAGTATAATAAAAATTCTGTTTAGAAATGAATGCAGAATTTTTCGGATGTTTTTGTTTGGTTTTTTTTTTTATTTTATTTTACTTTACTTTATATTATTTGTTTGTTTTGTTTCAGAAATTCGCTTCGAAGTTAACAACATCTGTTTTCTCTCGTCTTGATAATGTGTACTAAATGGGGGCATTATCTTTGGACACTTAGTCACGTTGGCGCCCCCTTAACTAATCGGTGATCAGCATCACATAGACTTTTTGGTAGGTTTCCTCCACATACTAAAAGGCTTGTAAATAATTTTGTTCAAAACGGCAAGAGAAAAAGTACCAAAGTGAGTTAATTTTATTATTTTCCATTTCTTTTCTTCTAGAAAAACCTTCATACATTGGTAAATTATATTTGAATATGGAAATTTGAATAGGAATAGATCCTGAGTTCGGTATGCCTAAATAGTTGGCACTTTTGTTTCATAAACTCAAAAACAACCACCACCACCTAGGGTGGTGGGTATCCAAAGTGAAAAATGCATAATTTATGCCCCCATAGCAGTTTTTTTCGAAATATGGTCTAATAAGTACAAATCATTGTTCAATTTAGGTGGGACAAAATATTGTTCTTTTTGACTTTAGATCGAGAGATCGGACTTTAAGTCGAGAGATCGGTCTATATGGCAGCTATATCCAAATCTTAATCGATCTGGGCCAAATTGGAGAAGTATATTGCAGGGCCTAACACAACTCACTGTCCCAAATTTCGACGAAATCGGACAATAAATGCGCCTTTTATGGGGCCAAAACATTAAATCGAGAGATCAGTCTATATGGCAGCTATATCCAAATCCGGACCGATCTAAGCCAAATTAGAGAAGTATATTAAAGGGCCAAACACAGCTCACTGTCCCAAATTTCTGTAACATCGGACAATAAATGGGCCTTTTATGGGCCCAAGACCTTAAATCGAGAGATCGGTCTATATGGCAGCTATGTCCAAAGCTGGACCGATCAGAGCCAAATTGAAGAAGAATATTCAAGGGCCCAACACAACTCACTGCCCCAAATTTCTGTGACATCGGACAATAAATGCGACTTTTATGGACCCAAGTCCTTAAATCGAGAGATCAGACTGTACCTCAGCTATATCCAAATCTAGACCGATCTGTACCATATTGCAGAAAGATGTTGAGGGGCCTCATCTAACTCACGGTGTCAAATTCTGGTGACATAGGACAATAAATGCGCCTTTTATGGGCCCAAGACCTTAAATCGAGAGATCGGTCTATATGGCAGCTATATCCAAATCTGAACCGATCTGGGCCAAATTGAAGAAGGATGTCGAAGGGCCTAACCAAACTCACTGTCCCAAATTCTGGCGACATCGGACAATAAATGCGCCTTTTGTGGGCCCAAGACCTTAAATCGAGAGATCGGTCTATATGGCAGCTATATTCAAATCTGACACGATCTGGTCCAAATTGAAGAAGGATGTCGAAGGGCCTAACATAACTCACTGTCCTAAATTTCGGCGAAATCGGACAATAAATGCGTCTTTTATGGGACCAAAACCTTAAATAGAGAGATCGGTCCATATGGCAGCTATATTGAAATCTGGACCGATCTGGACCAAATTGAAGAAGGACGACGAAGGGCCTAACCTAACTCACTGTCCCAAATTCTGGCGACATCGGAAATTAATGCGCCTTTAATGGGCCCAAAACCTTAAATCGAGAGATCGGTCTATATGGCAGCTATATCCAAATCTGGACCGATCTGGGCCAAATTGGAGAAGAATATTAAAGGGCCTAATATAACGCACTGTCCCAAATTTCGGCAAAATCGGACAATAAATGCATCTTTTATGGACCCAAGTCCTTAAATCGAGAGATCAGACTATACCTCAGCTATATCCAAATCTGGACCGATCTGTACCTTATTGTAGAAAAATGGCGAGGGGCCTAACTTAACTCACTGTTCCAAATTTTGGCGACATCGGACAAAAAATGAGCCTTTTATGGGACCAAGACCTTAAATCGAGAGATCGGTCTATATGACAGCTATATCCAAATCTGGACCGATCTGGGCCAAATTGAAGAAGGATCTCAAAGGGCCTAACTTAACTCACTGTCCCAAATTCTGGCGACATCGGACAATAAGTGCGCCTTTTATGGGCTCAAAACCATAAATCGAGAGATCGGTCTATATGGCAGCTATATCCAAATCTGGACCGGTCTATGCCATAATGCAGAAAGATGTCGAGGGGCCTAACAAAACTCACTGTCCCAAATTTCGGCAAAATCGGACAATAAATGTGCCTTTTATGGGCCCAAGACCTTAAATCGAGAGATCGGTCTATATGGCAGCTATATCCAAATCTGAACCGATCTGAGCCAAATTGAAGAAGGATGTCGAAGGGCCTAACCTAACTCACTGTCCCAAATTCTGGCGACATCGGACAATAAATGCGCCTTTTATGGGCCCCAGACCTTAAATCGAGAGATCTGTGTATATGGCAGCTATATCCAAATCTGGACCGAACTGTACTATATTGTAGAAATATGTCGAGGGGCCTAACTTAACTCACTGTCCCAAATTTCAGCAAAATCGGATAATAAATGCGCCTTTTATGGGCCCAAGACCTTAAATCGAGAGATCGGTCTATATGGCAGCTATATCCAAATCTGGACCGATCTGTGCCATATTGCAAAAAGATGTTAAGGGGCCAAACACAATTAACTGTTCCGAATTTCGGCGAAATCGGACAATAAATGCGCCTTTTATTGGTCCAAAAAATCATATCGAGAGATCGATCTATATGACAGCCAAATTGACGAAGGATGCTGAGTGGCATAACACAACTCACTGTCCGAAATTTCGGTGAAATCGAATAAATGTGGCTTTTATGGGCCTAAGACCCTAAATCGGCGGATCGGTCTATATGGGGTCTATATCAAGATATAGTCCGATATAGCCCATCTTCGAACTTAACCTGCTTATAAACAAAAAAAAGAATCTGTGCAAAATTTCAGCTCAATATTTCTATTTTTAAAGGTTAGGTAAGGTTGAATAGAGGGTGCAGATATTGAACCGTTCCATGCCACAATGGACATACCCCTCAACCAGTAATCGGCTTGTTATGCGCTCTAAAAACTATAAAAAAAACCTCTAAAAAGAAAATTTTAAATTGGGAATTCCGTGCTCCAGACAAAATCCTTAATTGTTTTCAATACCACTCCCCTAAGTTAGTTAATGTCTGGAATTGTTTTGCCACCCAAGTGCCGGTATCTGTTAGACGCGAAGGCCGGGCAATGACATAGGAAATGCTCCAACGTCTCATCATCTTCCCCGCATGCCCTACACATGCTATCACTTGTCGCACCGATTTTACATAAGTGAGCTTGTAGTCCTATGTGTCCCGTTATAATACCAATAGCTATACTGACTTCATTCTTGCTTCCTTTCAGTAATAGCCACGTCTTCTCATGATCTGGATCCCCCATAGGATTTTTGATGTCCTACCGACCGTTTTGCTGTTCCACAATGTTGCATGCGCATTCGTCGCCCACTCCCTTGACTCGGACTGCGTCGACCCGAAAGGCTTCGAGTTAACCAAATTTATTGACGGCAGTCCTCTGGCCTTCACCGCCAAATCATCTGCCCTGGCATTTCCCCTTACTCCGTTATGGCCCGGCACCCCAAACATTGCGGATTTTCCCATCCTCAGAGACGGCGTTAATCTCCTTCGTACACTGCAAGACTGTTCGTGATCTTACCGTTTTGCTACAGATGTTCACACTCGACGTCCTCGCGTTAGCACCACACCACATAACGCATTTCGTGATCGCCCGAATCTCCGCCAGCAGGACCGTATTATGGTAAGGCAGTCTAAAACAGATCTCAGTCCTTGGGTCCTCAATGTAAACCCCCAGGCCCACTCTGTCCTCTAGCTTTGATCCATCCGTATAACATGATCTTCCAGATGGCAATATTAGGGTTCCGTCAATCCAAGACTTTGCCGATGGCAGCAGTGCGTCGCACTCGACTTCAAGGTTCATCTCAGGTATCCGATCGGAAACCTCTTCCCTTCCTTCCAGGTTTCCTATCGTCGCCTCGATTATACCGCGATGTTATGAGCTGCTCCCATCCTCAATCCATTCCTCCATCGCTTAAGTCTCATAGCCGCAGTGGCAGCCTCACACTTAATTATCTAGAATAGTCTCCAGTGCTCTAGTGGGCGTGGTCCTCATCGCTCCGCCTATGCCAAGACAACATATTCTCAGAACCTGCTGTATGGTCCTTGTGTTGCACTTTTTCTCCATAGCAGTCCACCAAACTACTGAGGCGTAGGGACGTATTGAGTCTAACCACGTTCCTGAAGAGCCAGTGGACTATCCTCGGATTCAGGCCCCATTTCGAGCCTATTCATTTTCCTGTCCAAGATCACACCTAAGTATTTGACCTTGTCACATATCGAAATCGTGGAAACGTGGTGCGTTAAATTGGCCCACCTTCGTCTTCCTCGTGAACAGGCATATTTCAGTCTTCTCTGTGTTAACATTGAGACCTCTGGGTTTAGCCCAGTCATATGCCATATGCAAGACCCTTTCGGCCCTTCTGCATAGCTCGTTCGGATCCTTACCCCTTAGAATTACTACAACAGCGTCTGCGTAGCAGACAAATTCAAATTTGACACCCATATTGTCCTGATTGTGTCACAGCTCGGTTTTTGGTGATTTTGATGGTGAAGCCTTTCTCTAAGGTTTGACTATATACCATTTGTGTCCATTGTGACCACAGTGGCAATAGACCAAAGCCACAGGAGGTTATCAAACCCAAGGCCCTGACTTTTGTATGGATTTTAAATTAGATACGATTCCATTCCTATGCCCTCTACAATGAGCAAGAATACAACTGTGTCATTCCATTTGTAACACCTCGAAATATTTGACTCCTCGACTCTTTAACTGCAATTATTAACCACACTTCGTTAACGTTTCAATTATCGAGCTAATCACTTCTGCGTATTAGAAGTGGTTCGATAGTAGATCTTGCCTCAGCTACCAAAATTGGGTGGCAAACTGCACCTGTGATATTGATACAGGGTGTTTCAGAGTGCCTGCGCGCGCACACCAGCCGTCCTCAGCAAAAGAATGCAAACGTTGTTGTTTTTGTTATGCATCGATCAACATGGATTGATTTTGTTTGGGTTTGTTTGCGTAGATAAACTGTTGTGATGGTTGTTATTGTTGTTGTTGCTGTTGTTGTCATTGTTATTGCTGCTTAGTCGAGTTGTACTAGTTTAAGTGATGACGTTTCCGGGCATAACAGCTGAAACTTGTTTGGTCAATTCAAATGCAACCTTGCCATATTTTTGAGCGAGTATTTAATTATTATGCAAACAGGGTTGCACTACTTTGTCCTATTATGGCTATAATGATCGCAGTTGCGGTGGCCGTCTGATAGCTATCGATCACATTCTCTTGGCGATTTCTGTCCCAATTTTTCTTGTAACCGTCATAGTGAGCGTTAAGTGAGCAAAAAAACAACGCAGCAGTCGCCACCAGCCAGCCAGCCAGCCAACCCGCCACCCAAGGTGGTAGGTAGAGTTGTGTGTTGTGATATGTATGGCAACTACTATGAGAGCAAAGTTGTTTTTTTTTGTTTTTTTTCCTACTCTCCCCTGTTTAATGGCTAGGGGGGGTGTGGGCAAAGCGAGTGTTATGAAGAAGAAGCAACCAGGCTGTAGGTCAGTCTTGGCTGCCTTGCTTGCTTTTTGTTGTAATATACAGAGTTTTTTATTGTGGCATTATTGTGTGTGAGTGGTTGGGTTGATCGCTTGGTTGGTGGTTGCCTACGCGGTCACCACACATTGTCCACCGCCGCCGCCGTAATGGTGTGTGACAATAGAGGTGGGCATGTGGTGGCATTTGAAGTTTCTGCAACAGGGATTTCCTTTGAAAATAGCATGGCATAGCGCACGGTGTGGCGTGCTATGGTGTGGTGTGGCAAGGCAGAGTGTGCTGTTTTTGCTCGCTGCAATTCGGGCGACTTTGACCAGATGAAATGCAATGACACTCGGCAGCTACGAACGCAAAATGCTTTGTGGTAATGACATTTAAATTGCGTCAAAGAGAAATGTTCGCACATGCCCATGTGAATTTGTGGAGGTACATCATCAGATGTGCTTCGTACATATTCACATACCTCCTCGCTGGTTGTTACTTGCATAAAGAACAACGATGAAGGCTCCACCACAAACCCCCCCGACCTACAAACAAAACAAAAAAAAAAAAAAAATCCCCCTGCATTATGGTATGGTGTATAACTTCATTACAGCCGGGTATTCGGAACATGCCATGCCTTGGGCTAAGCATCTTGGGAAGAAATAAATACCGCCGGACAGACGGACAGACAGACAGACAGACGGATGGATGGATGGACGGACGCTCGCATAATGTCGGACACTGCTGAGACATCTGAAATGGTTGGCAGCAGGCAGAGGATGCTGCCACAGTGAAGCTGCTGCTGCACGCCTTGCTTGTTGCACTCAACGTAATGAAGAAGTATGTGCAAATGCGTTAACACACAAAATAGTTCTTTTATTGATCGAGCAGCAAACGCGGGTAACGAATTTTTGTTGCTTTTACGATGTTTTTTCGGTTTTTTTTGTTATTTTTTGTTGTTGTTGGTGCTCAGATTGTCAAGAGCTGTCGCCGCTGCCATGGGAAATATATATATATTTTTGTACACATGTGATCATGAGAAAATGTTATACGACCAACGATCGAATGTGAAGTTGCCCCTGCAACAGCAGCTGCGCTAAGCAAGCTGGCCAGCCAACCAGCCACTAGCGAACGAACAACATCTCAACCAAATAAAACATTGGCACAACTGCGACCACAGCGGTGCCATCAGATTCGGCAATTGCTGAGAAAAAACCCAACCACCCAAAAAAAAAAACACAAAAACAAATATCTGTCAGAGTTGGCCAAATTTAATGGAATTGCTGAGGACTTAGGTGATAAAACAAGGTTCGCATCTGTCGAGTTCTTTGCGCAGTATCTCTTTTAAGGCAAACAAAAACTTATGAATAAGGACGAAGGAGGAGCAATATCAAGAAGCAAAATCGGGAGATCACTTTATATGGGAGCGGTTTATATGGCAGCTATATCAGGTTATGTACCGATTTGCGCCATACTTAGCACAGTTATTGGAAGTCATAACAAAACACCTCAAGCCAAATTTTAGCCAAATCGTATGAGAATTTCACGCTCTATTGGCTCAAGAGGTAAAGATCCAAGATCGGTTTATATGACAACTATACCAAATTATGAACCGATTTAAATCATATTTCACACAGTTGTTGGAAGTGATACCAAAACACCACGTACAAATTTTCAGTCAAATCGGACGAGAATTGCGCCTTCTAGAGGCTCAAGAAGTCAAGACCCAATATCGGTTTATATGGCAGCTATATCAAAACATGGACCGATTTGAACCGTACTCAGCGCAGTTGTTGGAAGTGATACCAAAACACCACGTGCACAATTTCAGTCAAATCGGACGAGAATTGCGCTCCCTAGAGGCTTAAGAAGTCAAGACCCAAGATCGGTTTATATGGCAGCTATACCAAAACATGGACCGATTTGGCCCGTTTACAATCTCAACCGACCTACACTAATTAAAAGTATTTGGGCAAAATTTCAAGCGGCCAGCTTTACTCCTTCGAAAGTTATAGTGCTTTCGACAAACGGACGGACGGACATGGCTAGATCGACTTAAAATTATTGAGTTGCCCAAAAAGTAATTGCGGATTTTTCATATAGTCGGCGTTGACAAATTTTTTCGCAGCTTTTGACTCTGTAATTGCATTCTTTCTTCTGTCAGTTATCAGCTGTTACTTTTAGCTTGCTTTAGAAAAAAAGTGTAAACAAATAAAAGCGTGCTAAGTTCGGCCGGGCCGAATCTTATGGATCGCATTTGCCGAGTTCTTCTCCCGTCATCTCTTCTTAGGCAAAAAAAGGATATAAGAAAAGATTTGCTCTGCTATTAGAGCGATATCAAGATATGGTCCGGTTTGGACCACAATTAAATTATATGTTGGAGACCTGTGTAAAATGTCAGCCAATTCGAATAAGAATTGTGCCCTTTGGGGGCTCAAGAAGAACAATAAAGCGATCGATTTATATGGGAGCTGTATCGGGCTATAGACCGATTCAGACCATAAAAAACACGTATGATGATAGTCATGAGAGAATCCGTCGTACAAAATTTCAGGCAAATCGAATAATATTTGCGACCTCTACAGGATCAAGAAGTCAAGATCCCAGATCGGTTTATGTGACAGCTATATCAGGTTATGAACCGATTTGAACCATACTTGGCACAGTTTTTGGATATCATAACAAAACACGTCGTGCCAAAGTTCATTCAAATCGGATAAGAATTGCGCCTTCTAAAGGCTCAAGAAGTCAAGACCCAAGATAGGTTTATATGGCAGCTATATCAGGTTATGAACCGATTTGAACCATACTTGCCACAGTTGTTGGATATCATAACAAAACACGTCGTGCGAAATTTCATTCCAATCGGATAAGAATGGCGCTCTCTAGAGGCTCAAGAAGTCAAGACCCAAGATCGGTTTATATGGCAGCTATATCAGGTTATGGACCGATTTGAACCATACTTGGCACAGTTGTTGGATATCATAACAAAACATGATGTGTCAAAATTCAATCAAATCGGATAAGACTTGCGACCTCTAGAGGCTCAAGAAGTCAAGACCCAAGATCGGTTTATATGACAGCTATATCAGGTAATTGACCGATTTGAACCATACTTGGCACAGCTGTTGGATATCATAACAAAACATGTCGTGCAAAATTTCATTCCAATCGGATAGGAATTGCGCACTCTAGAGGCTCAAGAAGTCAAGACCCAAGATCGGTTTATATGGCAGCTATATTAAAACATGGACCGATATGGCCTATTTACAATACCAACCGACCTACACTAATAAGAAGTATTTGTGCAAAATTTCAAGCGGCTAGCTTTACTCCTTCGGAAGTTAGCGTGCTTTCGACAGACAGACGGACGGACGGACGGACATGGCTAGATCGACATAAAATGTTACGACGATCAAGAATATATATATACTTTATGGGGTCTCAGACGAATATTTCGAGTAGTTACAAACAGAATGACGAAATTAGTATACCCCCCATCCTATGGTGGAGGGTATAAAAATGTATATTTGATTAAAGTTCATTCTAAGTTTTATTAAAAATGCATTTACTTTTTTTTAAAAAATCCGGAACTACTTTTTGGGCAACCCAATACATGACGATCAAGAATATATTGTATATTATATATTTTATGAAATCTCAGACGCATATTTCGAGGTGTTACAAACAGAATGACGAAATCTGTATACCCTCATCCTATAGTGGAGAGTATAAAAATATCTGCCTTTATGCAATTGCGTTTTTCCCTACCCCAATAAAAACTGCTTGTGCTCCCCTGGCTAAAGGCAGTTAGTGCCGGCTGGTGAAATATGTGTGCGCCATCTAGCTGGTAAAGCCAGCCCAAAATTTCTGTGAGAACCAGAACGCCGCTGTCAGCCTCCAAACACACACACACACACACACACAGACACACGTGTATACCACCACAGATAGTTTTCACTTCGGCTTGTGCAAGAAGAAGAAGAAAAAAGCTTGTGGACCCAGTTGTGAGGTGACGAGGCAGCAGCAACAACAGCAACAGGCAGCAGAAATCGCACAAGTAGCCTGTTGGAATTGCACTCTCATTCCTTGCATGGTAATCAATAATCGAATTGATAACGATCGTGTTTAATTTTCATTTTTGGGATCTGGCCGGCGGATGACCGGGCTGCAGGCAGGCAGGCAGACAGGCTGGTTGCTACGTAGTGACCGGCCAGACTTGGTTGGCCTGTGAATTTTGTGGTTCTTGCGGCGTGCTATGCATGTGCGACGGGTGCGCTTAAGCAGCAGTCGATTGCCGCCGCCGTCAATGCGCGCAGCATCCGCACTTCCAAAAAGAAGTGCTTAACTATCTTGAACGGCGATTTTGATGGTAAGGTTGTGTGTTTTTTTTTTTTTTTTCTGTGTTTCTTGATTTGCCATATATTCTGAGGACATCGCATATTGGCAAGCAGAAGACGCGACATAAATTATGGCCAAGAGAAGCAAAAATTGGAATTCCTTTGATTCAGCTTGCGTAGGGGCGACTAAGAGCAAGGATAGCCAAAGCTGGTCTTTTTTAGGCTTTTGCAATTTCGTTTGAAGCTGCTTGTTGCCTGGCTGGCCCCTTCGACGCATTGGCCACAAGATTGATGATTTCGCGCGGCTTTTAGTTTCACAGGTAGCATTATGAGGGGTGTTTAAATGGTCACTCAAGACGCCAGGTTCATCTGCTTGTGATGGTGATTATTATTAACTTGAAGCTGCAAATGTTCAACGTATGGAGGATGGTTGGCGGAGGTAGGTTGCCGTTAGAATATCGACCTCCCTTCTTCCCGTTGTTGCTTCTCAGCAACCATCTCACGGCTCTGCTGGCATGCCCAGCCTGATGCCTGACCATGGTGTGACACACACACCCAGTCCAATGAACAATTGTTGTGTGGCAGTCGTGTTGCACTTGTGTTTCAAGCCAGTTGCAAGCCATAGAGGCGA
This sequence comes from Stomoxys calcitrans, assembly GCF_963082655.1. Lineage (NCBI taxonomy): Eukaryota > Metazoa > Arthropoda > Insecta > Diptera > Muscidae > Stomoxys > Stomoxys calcitrans. The sequence continues at coordinate 254,148,770 of NC_081552.1, read as the reverse complement.
GCGGGTAGTCTTGGTTACCCAAGCAGAGCTTGAGAAACTTGGAGTAAATAACTTTTCGTCAACTATTTTGGCCAGTAAGTCAGTGGCTTTGATGCCTGTATTTTGGGTGTTTGTGTTCATTGTTGTACTCTTGCCGCGGCGCAGACATACAGCCAGCCCGCCATCCGTACATTGGCAAGTTGTTGGTTCGATGGCTTGGGCCCGGTATAAAAATGCTGAAATCCAAAAGCTGCACTATGCTAATTACGTCATGTGGTCTGCCGCTTATGGACATATTATATTGTGGGAACCAAAAACTGGTATCGAACTCTTGTGTTTTGGCGACGGACGCCAACTCCTCGTCCGTTGTCGTCGTCATCGTCGTCGTCGCCACCATTGCAAAAGCAGCAGGGCGAACAGGAGGCAACGTTGGGGATGCAATGTTTGGAGAATACGTTGTGTCTGCCTGGCAATGCTTGCTTGTACGCCTCCTTGCCCATTGCTTATGGCTACTGTCGTCGAAGACGCCGTCCGTCGTCCATCGTCATCATCATCATCATCATCATGGTTGTTTAATTTTGGCGGCATTAGTGCTGTTGATGGTGGAGGAGTACCAAAAGGAGTTCTTGGTGGTGCTGTTGATCGGGTGTGAGCCTGGCTTGTTGCAATACCAAAATATGTGTCTTGTCTACGATTTGGCTGCCACCACCAATTCGGGCTTTGCTGCTGTCGTTGCCTCGGTTTGCCACCGCTCGTTGTTGCTGAATTTGCAGCAACAAATAACAAGCCAAGTCAACAACTGTAATGGTAGTAAGCCAAACGCTGTCGTCGTCGTCATTTTCTTGTGCTTTTGTTGTTGTTGCTTTTATTTATGTTGTGGCTGTTATTTAAGCAATGTTACGCCGACGAATAATGGGATTTTTACATTATGTTTTATGCGGTCAAGTACGACATTTGTCGGTATTGGAATTGGTGCTGCACTACGCTACATCAACGCTTACTCCACTCCACTGCTATACCCAGGGACTTTGTTCGGTTCAACTGAGCCAGACCCAGTTTAAGTCAAGCGTACAAAAACTCAACAAAATATGGTAGGTGCCTAAGTATCACTGGGAGATTTGATGAGAACAGTGGTTTGCTTTATAAATGAATAATAAGGGGGAATAGAAAAAAAAGGTAGAAAAGGGCAACCATTACGGCGACCTATAACAAAGACATACAGTAGTTTGTATGGATAGGCTAGAGGCCTTGCATAGTCCTTGGATAGCAACAATACCGATCCTTGGACCTAACTGCATTGGGGTCGTGCGGGTCTCACCCCAGGAGTTATTGAGAAACTCGCCAAAACCTGACAAGAGGGTTTCTGGTTACAATGCCATTACGGTATAGCAGATTCCAAAGAATGCATGACCAATATCGAAAAACAGATGGCATCATATAGACTAGTACCCAGAGTCACCGTACAGGTGCCTTGATCAAATACAAGGGCAAACAGACAAGTATTGTTCAAGCGATCAGAGACTTAGCCGATAAAGAAACGGAACCAACAGAAGAAGTTTGGTAAACCTCCTAATGATGTGAGAAATTTAGGAGAAATATTAAGGCGAAATGTCAAAGAAAGGTTTGCCCTGCACATCATCTCCATAACATTTTACAATCCGGAAAACTCATCTAAAAAAACTCAACTAAAACAAGTAAAAGCGTGCTAAGTTCGGCCGGGTCTAATCTTATATACCCTCCACCCTGGATTGCATTTGTCGAGTTCTCTTCCCGGTGTCTCTTTTTAGGCAAACCAAGCAAAGGAAGGGATAAAAGAAAATAATTGCTATGCTATTAGAGCTGTATCAAGTTATGGTCAGATTGGGACCATAATGAAATGAATGTTGGAGACCATAGTAGAAGTCATTGTGCAAAATTTTTGCCAAATCGAATAAGAATTGCGCCCTTTGGGGACTCAAAAAGTAAAGTAGGGAGATCGTTTTATAGGGGAGCTGTATTAGGCTATAGACCGATTCAGACCATATTTGACACGTATGGTGAAGGTCATGTTGTACAAATTTCACCCAAATCAGATAATATTGGGTTGCCCAAAAAGTAATTGCGAAGAAAGTAAATGCATTTTTAATAAAACTTAGAATGAACTTTAATCAAATATACTTTTTTAACAATTTTTTTTCTAAACAAGCTAAAAAAAAAATCCGCAATTACTTTTTGGGCAACCCAATAATTGCGCCCTATAGAGACTCAAGAAGTCAAGAACCCAGATCGGTTGATATGGCAGCTATATCAGATTATGAACCGATTTGAACCATCAATTGCACAGTTATTGAAAGTCAAAACGAAACTACTCATGCAAAATTTCAGAGAAATCGGATAGAATTTGCGCCCTCTAGTGGCTCAAGAAGCCAAGATCCCAGATCGGTTTATATGGCAGCTATATCAGGCTATGTACCGACTTACGCCATATTTAACACAGTTGTTCAAAATGATACTAAAACACCACGTGCAAAATTTCAGTCAAATCGGACTAAAATTGCGCCCTCTATTGGCTCAAGAAGTCGAGACCCAAGATCGGTTTATATGGCTGTATATCAAAATATGGACCGATTTGAACCATACTGAGCACAGTTGTTAGAAGTGATACAAAAACACCACGTGCAAAATTTCAGTCAAATCGGACTAAAGTTGGTCAATCAATGCGCTTGCAGTGGGTCTAGGAGTGAAAATCGGGCGATATATATATGAGAGATATATCTAAATGTGAACCGATTTCTATGAAATTAATCAGTAATATTGAGAGACTTAGGAAAATCCTTCCTGCCAAATTTCGAGAGAATCGGTCAACAAATGAACATTTTATTGCTATATTACTGCAAATCGGACGAACATATATATGGAAGCTATATCCAAATCTGAACCGGTTTTTCTGAAATTTACCAGTTATATTAAGAGTCATAAAAAAATCCTTCCTGCCAAATGACGAGAGAATCGGTTGGCAAATGACCATTTTATTACTGTATTACTGCAAATCGGACGAACATATATATGGGAGCTATATCCAAATCTGAACCGATTTCTATGAAATTCACCAGTAATATTGAGAGTCAGAAGAAAATCCTTTCTATCAAAATTTCGAGAGAATCAGTTCACAAATGACCATTTTATTGTTGTATTACTCCAAATCGGACGAATATATATATGGAAGCTATATCCAAATCTGAACCGATTTTTCTGAAATTTACCAGTTATATTAAGAGTCATAAAAAAATCCTTCCTGCCAAATGACGAGAGAATCGGTTGACAAATGACCATTTTATTACTGTATTACTGCAAATCGGACGAACATATATATGGGAGCTATATCCAAATCTGAACCGATTTTTATGAAATTTACCAGTAATATCGAGAGACATAAGAAAATCCTTTCTATCGAAATTTCGAGAGAATCGGTTAACAAATGACCATTTTATTGTTGTATTACTGGAAATCGGACGAACATATATATGGGAGCTATATCCAAATCTGAACCGATTTTTATGAAATTCACCAGTAATATTGAGAGTCATAAGAAAATCCTTCCTACCAAATTTTAAGACAATCCGTCAGCTAATGACCATTTTACTGCTGTATTACTGCAAATCGGACGAACATGTATATGGGAGCTATATCTAAATCTGAACCAATTTCTATGAAATTTACCAGTAATATTGAGAGTCATAAGAAAATCCTTTTTATTAAAATTTCGAGAGAATCGGTTAACAAATGACCATTTTATTGCTGTATTACTGGAAATCGGACGAACATATATATGGGAGCTACATCCAAATCTGAACCGATTTTTATGAAATTTACCAGTAATATCGAGAGTCACAAGATAATCCTTTCTGTCAAATTTCGAGAGAATCGGTTAACAAATGACCATTTTATTGTTGCATTACTGGAAATCGGACGAACATATATATGGGAGCTATATCTAAATCTGAACCGATTTCTATGAAATTCACCAGTAATATTAAGAGTCATAAGATAATCCTTTCCACGAAATTTTAAGACAATCGGTCAGATAATGACGATTTTATTGCTGTATTACTCCAAATCGGACGAACATATATATGGCAGCTATATCCAAATCTGAACCGATTTTTATGAAATTCACCAGTAATATCGAGAGTCATAAAAAAGTCCTTCATACTAAATTTCGGGAGAATTGGTTAACAAATGACCATTTTATTACTGTATTACTGCAAATCGGACGAACATATATATGGAAGCTATATCCAAATCTGAACCGATTTTTTCCAATTTCAATAGGCTTCGTCTCTAGGGTGAAAAACATGCCTGTGCCAAATTTGAAGACGACCGGATGGAAATTGCGAACTGTTGTTTGTACACAAATTAACATGGACAGACGGACAGTCGGACATAGCTAAATCGAATCAGAAAGTGATTCTGAGTCGATCGGTATTCTTATCAATGGGTCTATCTCTCTTCCTTTTTGGTGTTACAAACAAATGCACTAAGTTATAATACCCTGTGCCACAGTACTGGTGTAGGGTATAAAAGGAGTGTACCCAATACAGACCCCTGTGGAACACCTCTTGAGACTGGAAGATGACTACAACACCGGCTATCAAACACATACCAATTGGCTTCTTTTCGAAAGATGGGAAAATATAAGATCCCTTTAAATAAATGTTTCAGTTTAAGGCAAAGTATATTGGGATCAACGGAATCAAATGCCTTCGAATGATCTAAAAGAACAAGGAAAGTAACTGTCATAGAATTGTACGTTTGGCTTTGGAGATTCCCAGTTTTGTTCTTGCTTTGATGCACTGTGCAATGCTACGTTAGTAGTAAGTAGTAAATACTACTACTATACGATGACTCGTGTATTTAAAAACATACTACGGCTGCTCTTAAGACGATCATGATGATGATGATGATGATGATGTTGATGACGATGACGACGGCGACTATTTCTTTCCCCTGCTGTCTCATTGTCTGTTTCGACTACTTACTAGTCCGTCTGTTTGTCTACTACGGCCGCCGCGGTATTGTTGACTATTTCTTGTTGGTGGTATGTTTTGAAGGCTCTCTAAGCCGCAATTGTATGGTGGAAGACTTACTTTGTCGTCGCAAATTGGACGTAGTCTAGCAAATAGCACCGCCACCACCAACATGACTGCCGCCATCACCGCTACCGCCGCTCCGCCATTGCTACTTGCTTAGCGGTGTTGGCCATATAGATTATGTGACACGAGGTTTAAGCTTTTGTGTGTGAAAATATTTTTGGAATGAGCACAAAGTCAATTAAATTTATTTTAAACACTTTACCATTCTAGGGACACATGAATGCGCTACTACAACTCTACTCTACGGCTGTGTAGTAAGTATAGTATATTGTAGTAGAATCAACCGGCAGCGGCAGCTTTCGTTTGCTGCTGCTGGTGCTGTTGATACCACGCTACTACTACGGTTTTTTGGACGTAGTTGTATTTCTCACAGGCAAACTTGTTTAAGTTTTGTTTTGATTTGGGTTTTCTCGAACGTCTGTGTCCCAGCTTTCCACTGTTGTTTGGAGACCTGCCTTTTGCACCAACAGTTTGCCTCTCCTGCTCCTCCTCCCACCTCCTACTACTACTGCTGCTGCTGCTGCTGCTGCCACTTCGCATTGCCACTTAATCATAAATGTCTGCAAGTTTTGAAATTACGCTGAGAACTTACTGAGATGTTATTGACATCGCCACCATTAATGTTTGTTTCCCTATCCATCCGAAGTATTTCTGGCATTCTTTGGCAAGCAGTTAAATTGTCATTTCGAAAGTGTTTAAATGACATTTGGTCTATTAAAATAAGCTCACACGCACCAAAGGGAATTAATGTCGTAGAGTCTTTGGAGGACTCTACAACGCGTGTGGTAATTCAAAAAGTTGTGTACGTTCAAGGCATGGGAACCACAACGGGTAGGTCTTTTGCATGGTGGAAGGCCAAAGCAATGTAAGAAAATTTCTCAAATAGGGTATTCGAAATAGTGAAGGTTGGACTCTTGATAAGACGCATACGCTCGTATTGGTTGTTAATAAGTGCTTATGAGCTCATAACATAGGCAAGTTAGTAGCGAGTTTGGTCGTGGGTTCGATTCCCACCACATGCAGATATATGAAAATTATGAAATTTTCACAGATGGTACATAATGCTGCCGTGGTGAAAATAGGGTACTACATTTTTTGATATCTGAATGGAGACGGGTCCTCCCCCTTACCCTAAATTTCAGAAACGCCAGATCTCGGAGATGGGTGGTGCGATTTAAGCGAAATTTTGTGTGCTCTCATAAGCAAATTGCAAATGCAAATTTTGCCCATGAGCATTCCACTAAAGAACAGGGGCAAACTTCTCGCATATCAATGAGTGCAGTCCGATTCAAGTTTTAAGTTCAATGATAAGGGGCCTCCTTTTTACAGCCGAGTCCGAACGGCGAGCCGCAGTGCGACACCTCTTTGGAGAGAAGTTTTACATGTCATAATACCTCACAAATGTAGCCAGCATTAGGAGGGGAAAACCACCTCTCATATAGTATCCTAAAAATAAAAATTTGGTATCCAAATTTCGGATGGGGTACCTAGGGGGGGGGGCCGCCCCACCCTAAAACCTACCAAACATATATTTAGACCAATCACGACAATATGGGACTCAAATGAAAGGTATTTAGGAATAGAGGTGGTTATGTGTGTTGTTTAACCTGAAAACTAAAAGCATAATTGAAAGTTACAACAGAAGTCCATTATTGGGAGTTAATTCGGAAAATATGTTTATCTATGGTCAAATTTCTACCATCAGATGGTTGAGATGTTTGGTGGGGTGTTTTGTTAAGAATCAGTTCACAACCTGATATACCTCCCATATACAACTTTCTGCAAAGGTTATCCCTTCCACAGACAACAGATTAAGTGTGAGGCATCCATTTTGGCTGGAGGCCACCGTAGCGCAGAGATTAAAATGTCCGCCTATGACGCTGAACGCCTGGATTCGAATCCTGGCAAGATCATCAGAACAAAATTTTCAGCGATGGTTTTCTCCTCCTAATGCTGGCAACGTTTGTGAGGTACTATGCCATTTAAAACTTCTCTCCAAAGAGGTGTCGCACTGCGACAGGCCGTTCAAACTCGGCTATAAAAAGGAGGCCCCTTATCATTGAGCTTAAACTTGAATCGGACTGCATTCATTGATATGTGAGAAGTTCGCCCCTGTTCCTTAGTGGAATGTTCATGGGCAAAATAGGCTGTGACACTCAAGGCGAAGAGTGAAAATATAGACGACTGGCGCTGGATTGTACCAACATAGAGGCGACCATAGGACACCTGGAAGGAAGGGGTTTCCAATCGTAGTCTTGAGACGACCCCTGATATGGAGAGCGAAGCACTGCTGTCAGAGGCACAGTCTTGGATTGACGATACTCTGGTATTGCCATCTGAAAACTTGTGCTAAACAGATGGATCATAGCTAGAGAACAGAGTTGACCTGGGGGTCTACATCGAGAACCCAGGGACTGAGACGGAACTCTGGTATTGCCATCTGAAAACTTGTGCTAAACAGATGGATCAAAGCTAGAGAACAGAGTTGACCTGGGAGTCTACATCGAAAACCCAGGAACTGAGATCTGTTTTGACTGACAGACCATTATACGGTCCTGCAGGCAAAGATCCGGCAGATCACGCGTGAGGTGGTGTGGTATTAACGCGAGGACGTCGAGTCTGAACAACTTTACAGACTGTAAACAGGCCATGGGGGAAAAAAACAACCAGGATGGTAAGGTCACGTACAGTTCTGGAGTGCCAGAAGGAGATTAACGCCTTCTCTAAGGATGGCACGATCCGCATTATTTGGGTGCCGGTCCATAACGGAGTAACGGGAAATGAAAGAGCAAATGATTTGGCAGTAAAGACCAGACGACTGTCGACTTATTTGCGCGGACGATGAACACCATAAAAGCCATATTTATTATTCGATTTTGCTGAAATTTTGGACAGTGAGTTAAGTTAATCCCCTTGATATACTTCTGCAATATGGCACAGATCGGTCCAGATTTGGATATAGCTGCCATACAGACCGATCTCTCGATTTAAGGTTTTGGGGACATAAAAGGCACATTTATTGTCCGATGTCGCCGAAATTTAGGACAGTGAGTTGAATGAGGCCCTTCGATATTCTCCTTTGGTTTGGCTCAGATCGGTCCAGATTTGAATATAGCTGCCATACAGACCGATCTCTCGGTTTAAGGTTTTGAGGACATAAAAGGACATTTATTGTCCGATGTCGGCGAAATTTGGCACAGTGAGTTGTGTTAGGCCGTTCGATATTCATCGTTCATTTTGCCTAAATCGATCCAGATTTAAATATAGCTGCCATATAGACCGATCTCTCGATTTAAAGTTTTGGGGCCATTAAAGGCGCATTCATTATCCGATATCGTCGAAATTTGGAACGGTTAGTTAAATTAAGCCCCTCGACATACTTCTGCAATATAGAACAGATCGGTACAGATTTGGATATAGCTGCCATACAGACCGATATCTCGTTTTGAGGTCTTGGCCCCAAAAACGGCGCATTTATAATCCGATTTCAATGAGTATAGTAGAGTATATATATTCTTGATCGTCGTGACATTTTAAGTCAATCTAGCCTCGTCTGTCTGTGGAAACCATGCTAATTTTTATAAGGAGTAAAGCTAGCAGCTTGAATTTTTGCACAAATACTTCGTAGTAGCGTAGGTCGGCTGGGATTGTAAATGGGCCATATCGGTCAATGGTTTGATATAGCTGCAATATAAACCGATCTTGGATCTTGACTTCTTGAGCCACTAGAGGGCGCAATTCTTATCCGATTTGTCTGAAATTGAGCATAAAGTGTTTTATAATGTCTTCCAAAAACGGTGCAAAGTATGGTTCAAATCGGTCTATAAACTCATATAGCTGCTATATAAACCGATCTGGGATCTTGACTTCTTAAGCCACTAGAGGGCGCAATTCTTTTCCGATTTGGCTAAAACTTTGCATGAGGTTTTTTGTTTTGACTTCCAATAACTTTGGTAAGTATGGCTAAAATGGGTTCATAGCCTGATATAGCTGCCATATAAGCCGATCTGGGATCTTGACTTCTGAAGCCACTAGAGGACGTAATTCTTATCCGATTTGGCTAAAACTTTACATGAGGTGTTTTGTTATGACTTGCAACAACTGCACCGAGTATGGTTAAAATCGGTTCATAACCAGATATACCTGTCATATACACCGATCTTGAATTTTGACTTCTTGAGCCACTAGAGTGCGCAATTCTGTAATAAAAATCCGACAGGTAAAGTCGTCTCAGTGAAAAGCTTACAAGTATTCACATCATTTGAATACTTCAATACAATACATTTCCATTGTTTTGTGTAAAGAAACTTTACGACAAAACTCCTTGACATATTCACTCTGGAGGCCCCAGGGCAATATAACAAACAAATTCACTTCAAAGCCTAATACTCTTTGTCTCTCTTCGCAGCGAACATATGCAATGTGCATTAAATGCACTTAAAATAATCACAAAAACAGAGACGACGCTCAAATGACTGACTGACTCTCCATGACTTTTGACTGAAACAATTTTTTAAAATGTCTTATCCAACATACGATCTGTTTTGTATTTAATTTGGGGTGAATTCCAAGAACTCCATGAAATTTGTGGTTTCTGCGCATGCGTATTCACCTGAGGAGACGCCAAAGACGATGACGGTGACGACGACGACGACGAACTCTGGGTTAATTAATATTCTTAATCATCATGATTTGTTCGTTGGGGGGGAGCCAATCGGAGCATATCCAACAGAACCAAACAAAAAAAAAAAAAAAAACAAAACTCCGACAGTATTCAACTAAGCAAACCATATGGACAGCGAATGCATTCCTTGTAGTTATTGTTGTTATCTTCTTCTTGGTTAACTACTTTGTATCACCTGTTAGCAGGGCATTATTTCTCCACCTGAATAAAAGAATGAGCAAATGATGAGCTTGAAAGCAGGCGCAAATTGTATATTTGCTCAGCGCTTTAGATGATGATGAGCTGCCGCCTCAATTTCCTATACGAAAATGAACAACAATCAGCCCTCGCTCGTGTCAATTGGGTATCAACGACGCATGCGCCCTTAAGCTAAACCAATTTTGTCTGCTTTTGCTTTCTGTTTCTTTGGAGCTGTGGTAAAAAGGATCCGAATTTGTCTGCCTTTTTTTTTCGTTTGGGGCTCCTTTTTTATCCCTGCGAATTGTAGTTAAGGAACCGTAATTTTTTGCAATCAGCTGCAGCGTGCTAACTGCTTTTTTGGGGTTGCCTCTGCCTTGGTGGTGGCAGCTCGTTGATTGGCTCGTTTCTGTTGGTATGTTCGCCTTTGGTCAAGTAATAATAAGGTCGGAACGTGTGCCAGACAGCTGTACATTAATTAAGGCTCCAGCTGAAAACTAGAATTGCAATTTCCTCTCTCGTGTGATTATCATCAACGACACAATCACAATCATCTGTGCAGACGTATGCGTATGCGCCCTGCGTCTTGGTCGTCGACGCCGCTGTGGTTGGGGTCGTCATCATTATTCGCAAATAAACGCCATCATTGTTTTCAAAAGCGCGGCGGGGCATTGCCGACAGCAGCGTGGCAATATCGTTTTTGTTAAGGAGACCGCTTGTCCGATCTCCAATAATATCAACAACAACAGCAGCAACAATCAAACACATTTATACACATTAACCCAGGCACAGCCATGGCCCAGACGGACGGACGGAAAGACAGACAGACGTACATGCTATACGTTTTTATATATGAGAAACGCAAAATGTGTGCCAAAGCTGACGGCTGACTGCCTGGTGGCGGACTGAATTGAACTGAAATGCATCTCCTCAACATGTTTATTCAATTATCCCCGTCCGCCAAACTACTCGTTCAACAGCAACAATAACAACAACCACACTATTACTGCCACTACTCTACTATATCGACAACGCGCTCTGAAAAAAAACATAACAAAACAAAACAAATCAAGCAGCAGCAACAACAACTACAAAGGCAGAAACAGAAAACCTTTAACAAATGTGACCTCATTGATCTACATGCACAGCGCGTATGACGTCAGACATGTCAATGCCTAGCCGGTGAGCAAGATAATGCTCAATATCGGGAGAATATCAGAGATGTGAGCGACAGACAAACAGAACGAAGCAGGCTACAATTGTGAACATTGAATCTGTTGTGTGTTTACACCTGTGTACCACCTCAGAGCGCTGATGGTTTGCTGGACTGAGGAGACGCCGAACAGCAGGTTGACATAAGCCCCCCCCCCACATACACACACACACACACGCACTAGGTAGCCTCTGTGGGCAATAAATCTATGTTTGTTGGAACGTGTTGACAGGTCGTCGTTGCCGTTTGTTCGTCTAGTTAAAAACAACTCCTTCGAAGAACATGTCACAAATGTTTAAAATATTAATTACAGCAAAGAAAAGTGAATGTTTTTAACAATTTTGGGGTGATTTGAAGGAGATAACCACCGCTGGAAAATTTTTATGATGTTCTCGCCTGGATTCGAACCCGTTCCAACCTTTGCGATAATATAACAATTTAATTTTTCTCAAAATCATAGAAGTATTCATTAACATCGCCAGAATTTGGCACAGTGATTACTATCGATGAAATATTGCATTTATATTTTTAACTAAAATTAAATCCCGGCTTTCAGCGTCATTGACAAACAAGTTAATGAATGCACCACGGTGGCCTCTAAATACACATTCATCGTTTATTCCTACTGTCCCTACCTACTGTTTTACAAATTATACAAAGCTTTTAAGGAGGCTACATTTGGTCGCATGAATCAATTAATGCACACCACCAGAGAACAACAAGTGGTGGTATTGTTGTGATTTGCGCTATACTCATGAAAATGCGATGGTTGTACTTATCGCCACCGCAATTTAAGGGGTGTTATGATCTGATATAAGTGACCATCATATGAATATTCATTCATTCATGCTTCGTGTAATACCGCTTTGACCATATTTGACATGAATGTTGTAGGTCATAATAAATGTGATTGTGTAAAATTTCAGCCAAATCAGATAGGAATTGCCCCCTCTAAAGGCTTAAGAAATACAATCGGGAGATCGTATATATCAGTTAATAAATCGGTTCAGTCCATACATGTCACGTATGTTGGAAGTCATGGCAGAAATCATTGTGCAAAGTTTCAACCATATTTTGACAAGAATTCCTTTCGATCTCTTTAGTGATCTCCAGAGACGGACGGACCGATCTGGGCTAAATTGAAAAAATATGTCGGAGGGCCTAACACAACCCACTGTCCCAAATTTCAGCAATCGGTCTATATGGGGGCTATATCAAGATATAGTCCGATAACTTTGCTCGTCTTGAAAGAGAAATAAACGAAACAAGTAAGAGCATGCTAAGTTCGGCCGGGCCGAATCTTATATACCCTCCACCATGGATCGCATTTGTCGAGTTCTATGCGCGGTATCTCTTTTTCGGCAAACAAAGAATATTGAATATTGAACTGTTATGCTCTTGAAGCTATGTCTAGTTATAGTTCGGACCATAAATGAATGCTGAACATTGTAGAAGTCATTGTGGTATATTTCAGTTCATTCGGATAAGAATTGCGCCTTGTAGGGCTTCTAGAAGCAAAATTGGGAGATATGTTTATATGGGAGCTGTATCAAGCTATTGATCGATTCAGACCATATTAGACACGTCTGTTGAAGGTCATGAGAAGAAGCCGTTGTACAAAATCTCTGCCAAATCGGATGAGAATTGCGCCCTCTAGAGGCTCAGGATGTCAAGATCCCAGATCGGTTTAAATTTGCAGCTATATCAAAACATGGACCGATTTGAACCATACTTAGGGCAGTCGTTGGGAATAATACCAAAACACCATGTGCAAAATTTCAGTCAAATCGGACTAGAATTGCGCCCTCTAGAGGCTCAAGAAGTCAAGACCCAAGATTGGTTTATATGGCACCTATATCAGGTTATGTACCAATTTGCACCATATTTAACGCAGTTATTGGAAGTCATAACAAAACACCTCATTCAAAATTTCATCCAAATCGGATGAGAATTTCTCGCTCTATTGGCTCAAGAAGTCAAGATCCAAGATCGGTTTATATGACAGCTATACCAAGTAATGAACCGATTTGATTCTTACTTAACACAGTTGTTGAAAGTGATACCAAAACACCACGTGCAAAATTTCAAGCGGCTAGATTTACTCCTTCGATAGTTAACATGCTTTCGAAAGACAGACGGACGGACATGGCTAGATGGCCTTAAAATGACATGACGATCAAGAATATATATACTTTATGAGGGTCTCAGACGCATATTTCGAGGTGTTACAAACAGAATGAAGAAATTAGTATTCCCAAATCCTATGGTGGAGGGTATAAAAAGATTTTTGCAAGCAGAAGATAATTTTTAAATTATAGAATTTTTTTAAGAGATGAAGTTTTAGAAGATATTGCACAATAGTTGTATAAATGTAAACTATTAATTATATCCACATGAACAATAACCATGAACTCATTTTTGAAACACATAGAAAATGCATATTACGACATATTTCAAACGGAATGATTGAATGAATATACCCACATCTCTTGGTTGGTTATAGTAGTTCAGAAATGTATGGGAAAGTAGTTGGTAGCGTAAGGAATCTAAATGAAGTCAATTATAGTGAGAAAAACATTATTCTAACAACATGATTAGTTAAAATAATCATTGAAAATCAATGTCCATTACTGTATTCATTTCGAATCAACATCTTTTACTAGTTCAATGTTTCATCATCACCCTCAACGCCGATATGTCCATAGATAAAAAAAAATATTTTTCCAAATACCTCAAGTAATACATATGGTATTACTTGAGGTGTTAAATAAATATGACTTTTCTACTGGCAGCTTGGTTTACTTTTTAATAAGATTTATTTCCTTGAATTATTATTCTCCTTTCTATGATTCAAATCACCCCCATTGAAATATTTCCAAACACATCCACAACGATAAGTTTAGTTAAAGAGTCAATTTCAAATTTCGTCTCTAAGATGAAAGTCGTCATTGCTAATTGTTGTTCTTTGAGCTTTCACAATCCCATTAAGCCAGTAGCCATTTTCGAAATGATTCCAATTCGTTTACTTGATTGGCAGCGACAATCACGCAAAACTATTGTTCTTAAAAGTCCAAGTTTGAATTGCATTGTCAATGTTTTCATCAATATCTCGATTGCGGTTGACGAACAGGAAATAATTGGAATAAGTAACCTTAAGTGATTAACAACAAGGCGACTTGCAAGTAAATTACCAATCCCCCAACCAACCAACCTCCCACTATCTATTAATTAAAGTTATGCCAATAAAATATAGAGATCGCATTTCACAAGTTTTTCCGCACTATCAATGAAAACCTCAATGGCACATCAGCTCAGAAACCACTAAAAGGTCTATCTGCCATATGTTATGATGGCGTCTCGGCGGCAGAGCATTTGAAAAGTGATTTTGTTTTCTTCCAATTGTTGCCAAAGTACTGCCTTCCACTGTAAAGGGAGACACACGTCCAAGGTTAGATGGGTCTCACCACATTCACATGTGTGTAGGAACATTTTTAAATTACAAATAATTACAATGGGAAAACTTGGCGAGTACACTTGGCTCTCGGTCATTCGGGTACCCTGGCAATGGGAGTGTGAACAGTAGAAAAAGAAACAAATGAAGGAAAAACGCTAAACTTGCGAGTAATGGACAGCAAAACAATGCCAGGGACAGGTACTCGCCTACTTGGAGCGTGCGAGTATTCAGTTTTCTGGGTGATATACAGTGGGGAAAATAGTGGAAAGTTAGGACACGAAAAAAAAAATAAAGTTAAATAAAATAAAATAAAATAAAATAAAATAAAATAAAATAAAATAAAATAAAATAAAATAAAATAAAATAAAATAAAATAAAATAAAATAAAATAAAATAAAATAAAATAAAATAAAATAAAATAAAATAAAATAAAATAAAATAAAATAAAATAAAATAAAATAAAATAAAATAAATAAAAATAAAATAAAATAAAATAAAATAAAATAAAATAAAATAAAATAAAATAAAATAAAATAAAATAAAATAAAATAAAATAAAATAAAATAAAATAAAATAAAATGAAATAAAATAAAATAAAATATAAAATAAATTAAAATAAAATAAAATGAAAAATAAAATGAAAAATAAAATAAAATAAAATAAAATAAAATAAAATAAAATAAAATAATATAATATAAAATAAAATAAAATAAAATAAAATAAAATAAAATAAAATAAAATAAAATAAAATAAAATAAAATAAAATAAAATAAAATATAAAATAAAATAAAATAAAATAAAATAAAATAAAATAAAATAAAATAAAATAAAATAAAATAAAATAAAATAAAATAAAATAAACTAAAATAAAATAAAATAAAATAAAATAAAATAAAATAAAATAAAATAAAATAAAATAAACTAAAATAAAATAAAATAAAATAAAATAAAATAAAATAAAATAAAATAAAATAAAATAAAATAAAATAAAATAAAATAAAATAAAATAAAATAAAATAAAATAAAATAAAATAAAATAAAATAAAATAAAATAAAATAAAATAAAATAAAATAAAATAAAATAAAATAAAATAAAATAAAATAAAATAAAATAAAATAAAATAAAATAAAATAAAATAAAATAAAATAATGTAATGTATAGCTATAGATTCTTAGTTTTAAAAATACAAAAAAAAAAATAAATAAATAAATGAAATAAAGTAAAATAAAACAAAATAAAATAAAATAAAAAAATTAAATAAAATAAAATAAAATACAATAAAATAAAATAAATAAAAATAAAATAAATTAAAAAAAAATTAAATAAAATAAAATAAAATAACCCCATATTGCCATTGGTTTTGAGGGGAGTTTGCAGGTTGACGCATCCCCCAAACACAAAGTCCCAAAATTATTATCAAATTCGTTTTATTCCCGATTTAGGGGTGTTTTGGGATGTGGTGTGATCCCACCATCACTAAGTCCTGAAAATATATCAGCAGCGGTTTGGGGTATGGGCCCTTAAAACTATGAATATAGAGCTCCACTGTCTTGAGGACCCAAATTGTCTTGGTGAGCAAATATGTCCTACTTGGGGGTTGTTATGGTGGTGGGACGTCCCCTAGACAGTTGGTCCCGCATGTTGATACCAGATTCATGATCTACTCCCAAATACCCTTCATTTGAGCTGCATTTTTCCATAGTTGACAAACATGACCGGTTCGGGGGGTGTTTTGTGGGATGGGGCGGCAACTCAGTGACTTGACTTTTAAAATATATATCAGATTTGTGTTCTACACTAAAATACCTCTTATTTGAGCCTTATACTGCTAAGGTCAGCAAATACATAGACACTTTTCCCGAACATTGATATCAGATTCGTGCCTTACTTCCAAAGACCTTTCATTGGAGCCCCCTATTGTTTGGTCGTAAATTTGTCTTCTTTGGAGGATGTTCTCGGGAATGGGTGGGCCCACAAACACTTGGTCCCACATCTGGATATCAGATTCATCGTCAACACTCAAACTATAACTTGATATAGCTCCAATAGCATAACAGTTCGTATTCAATGTTCTTTGTTTGCCTGAAAAGAGATACCGCGCATAGAACTCGACAAATGCGATCCATGGTGGAGGGTATATAAGATTCAGCTCGGCCGAACTCAGCACGCTCTTACTTGTTTTGCATTTTTTTTTTTTTTATTTTTCACCACTGTTCTATAGTTTGTCAGTGTCTTTGGTTTAAACAATGAAATTTCCAACGCATGAAGGTCCCAGGGACACATAAATAAAATATTCGACCTCGCACGACACCTGTTGCGTTCACTGGCAACATTTGCCAAATGCTAAAGGGGGAAGCCTGATAAGAATTGGATGTCATTGAGAAAAAAGTCCCTAGGGAGCAAGACAGGTTGTGAAGCTCATTAGCAATTCAGGCTGGATTAAAGTTAAAAATTGGAAAACTCAAAGATCCCACCACCACAACGTTGAAGGTTGTGAACCATGACGATGTAGCATTCCAATGGCAACCGACAAACAGTAAGACCGCAGCGGCAGCCGCTGCTAGCAACTCAGACAAGATCTTATTCTAATGACAACAATGGTGGGTTGGAAGAGAAAAATAAACTCGCAATGAAATAAATGAATAAATATGAATGTTGCAACTGCAACAGCAAGCGGCAGGCAAACAAGCAAGCAGGCAGGCAGGCAGCAACAGCAGCAGCAGTTGTCAGTTAAATTGATGGTGAATTGCAAGCACGAGTACATTAAACAAACGGCCACTAACGCCACACCGAGCTGGCATGGACGAATGGATGGGGTAGGCAAAAAAAATGAAAAAACTAAGCGGTGTTGTCAACTGAAAATTGCGACGCTGTGGCTTTGACTTTGATGGTTGCAGCTGTTCTTGGCTTGCAGTTTGGCAGTGACTAAGGCCAGCCACAATGGCCAGTTCAAATACATTGAATGAGTGCATTCAAGCCATCATCAGCAAACCAACCAAACAACGAATACTCGAAGAGAATTCAAATAAAAAGACTAGAAATTAATTAATAAAAGCACTGATTAGCACAATACAAAGACTCAACAACAAAATTCAAAACTCGCCAAAATAAAACCCAAATGAATGAAACTAACAACAACAACAATAGCAACAGCAACAAACTATCCCCATCCCCATCCATCCAAGCAACCAAATCAACCAACCAGCTAACGAAAAATTAGTTGCCCTTCCGCAGTATTTCCTATCTACATATGTATGAAGAGTTTTTCTCCTACACACATACAAAAAAAAAGTCTGTCTATACACATGCACAATCACGTGCACGAGACAGCTCTGGGCACAGGAGCGATCTCGAAGGGGCCAAAACGAATTATTTTGTTACAACTGATGAGAAAGCCGAGTGTAAATTTGTACAATGCCCCAACATTTTAATAAACAAGGTCTTGTTTTTGAAAAACATACACAAATTCTGGTAGGCCTAGACTTAATGTTCCATCCCGTGATTTTGTAAGCACCTGTCTATGGTCGCTCAACAGCCTCGCTAGAGCATCGCTGTGGCCTTGACAAACTCTTTTAGCATGGTTTACAACCGCTGCGATGCGATTTGTTTCTGAGATGTTGTGACAGCTGTCAAAAAAAGTCAGTCTACGCTCTGATAAAAATTTGTCCATACTCCCAAAAATTTGTTATTTTTGAGAGATTACGTCAAACCAATCTGCAAAATAAAAACATTTGTTGAGAAAACGAAGATAATGTCAACAACGTGTCCAAACTACAGAGAAAAATAGATTGATAAGCGCTAAAAATTCCAAAACCTACGAAATTCTAGAATGCCGGACCCTTTTAAAGCGCTGCGTTGACAGGCATTGCGTCAAGAGTTCGACTAATTTGTGCAAAATTAGATAAAAAACAAAACGAACCAAATCAACGAACTCAAATTTTGAAGGAAAATACGATAAAATTTTAAATTTTACAAAATATGCAAAGAAAATTTGATAAATATGGAATTTAGAAAGAAAGAACGTGCAGAACATTGAATCGTCATCGAAAATTTGCTGATCATCGAAATCTCATCGAAAATTTGATAAACACCGACTTTTCATTCATTTTCATTCATTTTTTGGGAATTTTGATCAACGTTGAAATTTTTTCATCTAAAACTTGGTGAACATCGTTTTTATCGAAAATTTGATGAAAATCGAATTCTCATCGATAATATGGTGGACATCAAATTTTTTCGATATTTTGATGGACATCCAATTATTATCACAAATTTAATGAACATTCAATTTTCATCAAAAATTTGATGAAAATCAAATTTTCATCGAAAATTTGATAAGCATCGAATTTTTGTTGAAAATTTAATGAACATCGAAATTTCATATAAAATTGGAAGAACATAAAATTTTCATCGAAAATGTGAAGGTAATTTTTTTTATCGAAAATTTTATGAACATTGATTTCTCATCGATAAAATGGAATTTAAAATGAACATTTAAATTTTTTCGAAATTTTGATGTACATTAAATTTTTATCGAAAATTTTATGAACATCGAATTTTTATCGAAAATTGAATGAACATCGAAATTTCATATAAAATTGGATGAACATACAATTTTCATCGAAAATGCGAAGATGGTTATTTTATCGAAAATTTTATGAACATCGATTTCTCATCAAAAATGTGATGAACATCGAAATTTTTCGAAATTTTGATGGACATCCAATTTTTATCGATATTTTGATGGACATTGAATTTTTATCGAAAATTTGATAAACACTGTATTTTCATCGAAAATTTTATGAAGATCCAATTTTTATCGAAAATTTTATGAGCATCGAATTTTTATCGAAACTTTAATTAACAACGGAATTTTCTAAAAAAATTGGAAGAACATAAAATTTCCATCGAAAATGTGAAGATCATTGTTTTTTATCGAACATTTTATAAACATCGATTTTTCATTGATAATATGATTAACATCTAAATTTTGATTGACATCCAACTTTTATCGATATTTTGATGGTCATCGAATTTTTATCAAAAATTTAATGAACACCCAATTGTCATCAAAAATTTTATGAAAATCGAATTTTTATCGCATATGTGAAAAAACATTGCTTTTTAGCAAACATTTTTTGAACATCGATTTGTCATCGAAAATGTGATGAACCTCGTTTTTTTCATCGAAAATTTGATGAATATTTAGTTATCTTCGCAAATTTGATGAACATTGAGTTTTTATCGAAAATTTGATGAGCATCGAATTTTTATCGAAAATTTATTGAACATCGAAATTTTATCGAAAATTTTATGAACATTGATTTCTCATCGATAAAATGGAATTTAAAATGAACATTTGAATTTTTTTGAAATTTTGATGGACATAAAATGTTTATCGAAAATTTGATGAACATCGAATTTTTATCGAAAATTGAATGAACATCGAAATTTCATATAAAATTGGAAGAACATACAATTTTCATCGAAAATGCGATGATGGTTATTTTATCGAAAATTTTATGAACATCGATTTTTCATCAAAAATGTGATGAACATCCAAATTTTTCGAAATTTTGATGGACATCCAATTTTTATCGATATTTTGATGGACATCGAATTTTTATCGAAAATTTGATAAACACTGTATTTTCATCGAAAATTTTATGAAGATCCAATTTTCATCAAAAATTTTATGAGCATCGAATTTTTATCGAAACTTTAATTAACAACGGAATTTTCTAAAAAAAATGGAAGAACATAAAATTTCCATCGATCATTGTTTTTTATCGAAGATCATTGTTTTTTATCGAACATTTTATAAACATCGATTTTTCATTGATAATATGATTAACATCTAAATTTTGATTGACATCCAACTTTTATCGATATTTTGATGGTCATCGAATTTTTATCAAAAATTTAATGAACACCCAATTGTCATCAAAAATTTTATGAAAATCGAATTTTTATCGCAAATGTGAAAAAACATTGCTTTTTAGCAAACATTTTTTGAACATCGATTTGTCATCGAAAATGTGATGAACCTCGTTTTTTTCATCGAAAATTTGATGAATATTTAGTTATCTTCGCAAATTTGATGAACATTGAGTTTTTATCGAAAATTTGATGAGCATCGAATTTTTATCGAAAATTTATTGAACATCGAAATTTTATCGAAAATTCAATGAACATCGAAATTTTATATAAAATTGGAAAAATATAAAATTTTCATCGAAAATGTGAGGAACATGTTTTTTTATCGAAAATTTTATGAACATCGATTTCTTATCGATGATGTTATGAACATGGTTTTTTATCGATAATTTGATCAACATCGATTTTTCAATGAAAATTTGAAAAATATCTATTATATATCCAAATAACATTGAATTTTTGCCGAAAATGTGATAAAATTCGAATATTAAATGAAAATTTGAAAAACATCGAATCCTTATCAAAAAATTGATATCATCGAGTTTTTATTAAAAATTTTACCAACTTGTAATTTTTATTAAAAAGTTGATGGACATCGGAATTTCATAAAAATTTTTATCGAAAATGTGAAGAATACTGCTTTTTAGCAAAAATTTTAAGAACATCGATTTATCATTGAAATTGTGATGAACCTCGTTTCTTTTATCGAAAATTTGATGAATATTTAGTCATCACTGCAAATTTGATGAACATTGAATTTTTATCGAAAATTTGATGAGCATCGAATTTTTATCGAAAATTTGTTGAGCATCGAATTTTTATCGAACATTTAATGAGCATCGAAATTTTATATAAAATTGAAAAAACATTAAATTTTCATCAAAAATGTAAAGAACATGGTTTTTTTTATCGAAAATTTTACGAACGATTTCTCATCGAAAATGTGATGAACATGACTTTTTATCGATAATTTTATCAGCATCGATTTTTCAATGAAAATTTGAAAACAATCTTGTATATATCAAAAATTGGAATAACATTGAATTTTCACCGAAAATATGATGAACTTCGAGTCGTTAGCGAAAATTTGATAACATCGAGTTTTCATCGAAAACTTGATGAACTTGGAATTTTTATCAAAAAGTTGATGGACATTGGAATTTCATAATTAAATTTTCATTGAAAATGTAAAAAAACATTGCTTTTAAGCAAAAATTTGATGAACATCGATTTGTCATCGAAAATGTCATTTATTAATATCTAGTTATCGTCGAAAATTTGATGAACATTGAGTTTTCATCGAAAATTTGATAAAGATCAAAGTTTTATCAAACATTTTGTGGACTTCAGTATTTCCTAAAAAATGTGAAGAACATCGAGTTTTCTTCGAAAATTTGATGCACATCCATGTTTTACGAAAATTGGACCAACAAACAAAAAACATGTCTTCATTAAAATTTTTATTTCTGAATGGTTTATTACCCCTAGGTGAACTGCTTGAAATTAGGGCCCTTAATGTGTAAGCCTTTTTTAATTGTTTTACGCTAAATCGGCAACGTTTTAGATTAATTTTCGAGCCCTAGTCATTTTAGTTTGATGACTGACGAACAAGCGGACGGACAAAACGAGCTGTATGTTTTCCTAGTGTATTTGTCGATTTGCGGGTGTGTTGCGCTGCATAAAATTATTTCGGTCTGGTGAGTGCTGCCGGAGCGTGAAGTTGGCAAAAAGAGCAAAAGAAAAACAAAAGTAATTTAAAATTAAGGAAAATCATTAAAAAATGAATTACAAATGAGTGCTTTTATTTGCGATTTTTATCAAAACTCATCGTAATGCAACAAGTATTATAGGACTCACACAAATACACACACACGCACACACGTGGGGAAGCAAACGTCCAGCCGACAACATGGAAAGACAGACGGATACATGGAAGCACTGACATAACAAACCGCATGTATGGATATTTTACCATCACCTTCTGCTGCAAGGCAGCACGCATTGTTTGCCGGCACATGCAATTGCAGCACAGAATTTCCAAATGAATTGGCACAAACACACACTCACACACACACACACACACACACAACAGTCCAGTTTGCTCTCTCACAAAGCAATTCGTTAACTCATCGGCTGCATCATATCCGTATCCGCTTGCTTCATGTATGGCCAAGTTGTTATACTCTTCTCTCTGGACTTGCTTAGCTGTGTTGTGAGTGAGTGCAGTGTTGGTGGTGGCAGTCATCTTCATCACTAATACAAAAAATGCTAATTCGCATGGCATTTGCGTGTTTGGAGGCCTCCACCATTCCGCATTCGCATATGAGAAAATGCCACAATCTTCTTTTCTTTCATTCGAGGAAAAAAAGAATTTCCATCATTTGGAACCGAAGAGGGGCCGGTAGGTAGGCAGTCAGTCGTCCGATGCGCGTTCTTTGGCGTATCTATGGCCGTGTTGGGCCATAAAATGTTGCATCATTTGCACTCACTTTATTAATGTGTTCAGTTCAGTTCATTTTAGACTTCTTCAAAAGTCTTAACTAATATGTTTGAATATACTATGACCGTCTGTCTGTCCATCTGTCGTTTCATACGTCTGCTTTTATCGTCCATCCATCTATTCGTCTATCTGCAAGCATCTACTACATCCATTCGCATATGTATGAATGTATCTTTTCCACGAATAGAGTCAGTCTCCATTGGACATGCACACAGCAACCGGCAACAAAGATTGCCTGGGATGGCGTTCAATGTACAAGCACACAGTCGTCGACGTCCACTATTTGAATCTTTCACACTGGATGCACTCATGTATGAATCGCTAAAACGACCACAGTATGATTACAATTTTGGAGCTGCTGGCAGTAACGAGCGGAAATGCTTTTCTCGACACACACACACACATATGAGAATATAACAAGCAAATTTTTGGCATATTCAAAATGTCTTTGGAGAGGGTGTTAGCCTTATAAAAATTTTGAAAAATAAAATATTTTAATGAAATCGTATTAGGTTAGGTTTAAGTGGCAGTCTGCCATTAGACTCACTTAGACGTTTTCGTCCATTGTGATACCACAGGAACAGAAGAAGGAAGATGCCTTCTAGTTCCTACCGTTGAACCATCCAGATCACTTTTAAAAGCCCAGTAACTTGCGAATGTTCACATCCGCCATATCAGACAGGTTCTCAAAGAAATGAGAACCTAAAGTGGACTCCTTCTAACTTCTAGTGCGGTACACAAACACAGAAGGTGCTCTATAGTCTCTTCTTCCTTGATGTCCCTACAGCTTCTACCAAAGTCGTTGCTGGCAACCTTCAGTCTGTCAGCATATTTTCCGATAAGACAGTGACCTGTCATGACGGACACATTGACTGAGGCGTCTATTCTAGCCAATGATATTTTCCGATTAGACAGTGACCTGTCATGACGGACACATTGACTGAGGCGTCTATTCTAGCCAATGACAGCAAAGCAGTAGACCTCTTCAAGTCTAGATGAGGCCACATAGTTTTGGAATGCTCACAGCCCCCTCTTTGTGACCATCTATCATTCGTTGCCCTTCAGGCCTGGTCCTGAAAACTTAGCTTACATGTCGTTAGAGGCATACCCACAGATTCCAGTGTTCCTGGAGTGTGTAAGGTAGTTCCTAGTCTCGCAAGCTCGTCTGCTTTAGAATTAGAAGATGAATTTTGAACTTTTCAGCCATCTCGTTGCGAGATATGCGACAGTGGAGGGCGATTTTTATGTTCAGAAATACGTTCTCCAGGGATGGCTGCCTGGCTGTCTGAGAATCGTCGTTATGACATTAAACCTTAGCCGTAATTTCAAGGCTCTCTGCTTGATACACACTGCAGTGGTCGGGTAACCTTTTCGATATGACCAGTTCTAGATCTTTAGAGTACACCCCAAAAGCCCACCTGATCGTTTAGTTTGGCCTGCGACGAATGCATATCAGTGACAACCTCTTCTGGCGCCACCCTGTCCATTGGAGAATTTCCCGGGAAATGTGTATCAACGAGTAGTTCCCACTAGACATTCTCCATACATTCTCTGACTTCTGGATATACCCCACCGTAATAGGTCTCGAGGACAGAATCTTCCTTAGCCTAGAGGCCTCAGATGTATCCACAACGGAGCTGCAGAATTTTACCCAAGATTTGTTTTGAGCCTTTCTAAGTTCGTCCGTTGGAGAATTTCCCGGGAAATGTGTATCAACGAGTAGTTCTTTGTTTGTTTTCTCACAAGACATTCTCCATACATTCTCTGACTTCTGGATATACCCCACCGTAATAGGTCTCGAGGATAGAATTTTCTTTAGCCTAGAGGCCTCAGATGTATCCCCCACGGAGCTGCAGAATTTTACCCAGGATTTCTTCTGAGCCTTTCTAAGCTCGCCCATATATTTTCTTAGCTCAGCCTTATAGGGGTCCACCATGGCGGTCGCTGTTTGCCCCTTGGCTTGGCACTAGGGCATGCTGACACAAGTGAGTCATTCAGGGCCTTCGTGATCCGATTGACCATTATGTCTAAATGCTCCGCAGTTTCCACTTCCTTTTCTGGTCTTGAAAGGATAGATGTGCAGAATTTGTGCCGAAATTTGTCCCAATTCGGCTTTCAGCTGTTTAGCCGAGGAACCACTTCAGCAGTATTTTCTCCAATACTGAGAGAAGCTGTGGTCATCCAACACTTCCCTGTCGCATATTCTTCCACTTATATCCACCGATACAAAGGTAATGTCGAGTACATCCTGCCTGTTCCTGGTAATAAAGGTCGGTTTATCCCCTTTATTACAGGTCGCAATTTTCATCCGATCGTCTTAAAATTTGGTACCGGCATCTTTTTCGGCCTAGGGACGAAGCCTATTGAAATTGAAAAAAATCGGTTCAGATTTGAATACAGCGATGCTAATGTAACGATGAACAGAGAAGCTGTGGTCATCCAACACTTCCCAGTCGCATATTCTTCCACTTATATCCACCGATACAAAGGTAATGTCGAGTACCTCCTGCCTGTTCCTGGTAATAAAGGTCGGTTTATCCCCTTTATTACAGGTCGCAATTTTCATCCGATCGTCTTAAAATTTGGTACAGGCATCTTTTTCGGCCTAGGGACGAAGCCTATTGAAATTGAAAAAAATTGGTTCAGATTTGGATATAGCTTCCGCATATATGTTCGCCCGATTTGCAGTAATATTGCAATAAAATGGTCATTTGTTAACCGAGTCTCTCGAAAGTCAGCACCGCCCGACTTCAGCCTATCCTTATTGGTTTTAAATCAATGTTTGTCAAATTTTGCTGAAAATTCCATCCGGATCAAGGTTTTCATAAATATTTGATGCGCATCAATTTTTTGATGAAAATTGCGTCAATCGATAGCAATTCGATATTTATCGAAATTTTTGAAAAATCGATAGCAATTCGATATTTGTCGAATTTTTTGAAAAATCGATAGCAATTCGATATTTATCGAATTTTCTGAAATATTGATAGCAATTCGATATTTATCGAATTTTCAAAAAAAAAATCGAGGTTGATCAAAATTTCCATGAAAATTTTACTTTTTATTATTGTCCGGCGGGAGACCATAGTATAAACTGTTTCTAATACAAATAGAAAACAAATATTCAATAAAACTTTGAAATAAAATTTGAGTGCTATCCAATTAAAAACATTTTTTGATCTTAAGATTTTCGATGGTAGTTCGATCTGTCATCATGTTGTATAGAAAGTTTTGAACAAAAATGGTTTATTCTTCAAGTTTTCGATAAAAACTTCCCTCTCGACGAAATGTTCTAGGACATTTTTCTACCCTACACCACCAATGTGATACAGGGTATTATAGATATGTGCATTTGTTTGCAACGCTAAGAAGGCGAAGAGCTAGACCCATTGAAAAGTATACCGATCGACTCAGAATCACTTTCTGATTCGATTTAGTCATGTCCGCCTGTCCGTCTGTGAGTCCATGTATTCTTGTAATCAAAGTGTAGGTCGTATTTGTTGTCCGATTGTCACAAAATTTTGCACATGTCACTTTTTTGGCCCAAAGACAAACGCTATTGATTTTGAAAAAAAAATCGGTTCAGATTTAGATATAGCTCCCATATATATGTATAGCCCGATTTGCACTTACATAGCCGTAGTAGCTACCATTTCTAACCGATCTGCACAAAATTTGGCAAGGACTGTTTTGTCACTGATCTTAACATATCTGGAAAATTTCATCAAAATCGGTTCAGATTTAGATATGGCTCCCATATATATGTATCGCCCGACTTGCATTTAAATGGCCGTAGTAGCTACAATTTTCAATTCATATGCACAAAATTTGGCATGAATTGTTTTGTTACCGATTTCAACATATTTGCAAAATTTCATCAAAATCGGTTCGGATTTAGATATAGCTCCCATATATATCTTTCATCTGATTTGCACTTAAATGGCCGTAATTTGGCACAGACTGTTTTGTAACTGATCTCAACATATCTGGAAATTTTCATCAAAATCTGTTCAGATTTAGATATAGCCCCCATATATATCTTTCATCCGATATGGCCGTGTAAGGCTGTAGAAGCCACAGTTTAAGTCCGATCTTTAAAATATTTTGCGCGAGGTGTTTTATTTGACGTCCTAATATGTGTGGAAAATTTCATGAAAATCGGTTCAGATTTAGATATAGCTCCCATATATATCTTTCATCTGATTTGGCCTTTTAAGGCAGTAAAAGCCACAATTTTTTACCGATCTTTACAAAATTTGGCATGGGGTGTTCTATTTGACGTCTCCATATGTGTGCAATATTTCATAAAAATCGGTCCAGATTTAGATATAGCTCCCATATATATGTATCGCCCGATTTGCACTTAAATGGCCGTAGTAGCTACCATTTTTAACCGATCTGCACAAAATTTGGCACAGACTGTTTTGTCACTGATCTTATCTGATATCTGGAAAATTTCATCAAAATCGGTTCAGATTTAGATATAGCTCCCATATATATCTGTCATCCGATTTTAACTATTAAGGCTGTAGAAGCCACAATTTTCACCAAATTTGGCGTGGAGTTCTTTTTGTTAAGTCTCAATGTGTGTGCAAATTTTCATAAAAATCAGTTCAGATTTAGATATAGCTCCCATATATATCTTTCATCCGATATGGACTTTTAAGCCTGTAGAAGCCACAGCTGTAGTCCGATCTTTAAAATATTTTGCGCGAGGTGTTTTATTTGACGTCCTAATATGTGTGGAAAATTTCATAAAAATCGATTCAGATTTAGATATAGCTCCCATATATATCTTTCATCCGATATGGCCGTTTAAGGTTGTAGAAGCCACAATTTTTTACCGATCTTTACAAAATTTGGCATGGGGTGTTCTTATTGACGTCTTCATATGTGTGGAAAATTTCATAAAAATCGGTTAAAATTTAGATGTAGCTCCCACATATATCTTTCATCCGATATGGACTTTTAAAGCTGTAGAAGCCACAGTTTTTGTCCGATCTCTACAATATTTTGCGCGAGATGTTCTATTTGACGTCCTAATATGTGTGGAACATTTCATGAAGTTCGGTCAAGATTTAGATATAGCTCCCTTATATATCTTTCATCCGATATGACCGTTTAAGGCTGTAGAATCCACAATTTTGGTCACATCTCTACATTATAGGGCGTGAGATGTTCTATTTCATGTCCCGTGGGCTTTTTTTCGTATGATAGGACAAATGGTTCTAAATTGCTATTTCAATTGGTATCCAAATTAAAGTCTGACTAGTTGTATTCATAAAATGTGTGTATGATAATTCAAAAATCATTTGCGTACCACAGTGCTACCATACACTTACAAGACAAAGTGATTTCGGGAAACGAATTAAGTTAACATTTCTATTAACCTAAAACGCAGGCTGTGCCATTCAATTAACCTCGCATTTGGCAGGTTCTCCCGCCCAGAAAAATACCATATATGGCATTTGTTCAATCACCCAAAGTACTTTATCTTAATTATTGGGCGGTCTTAAGAATTAGTGATTGCATGACATCTGCACTCCAGCAGATGTTCGCCCAAATCTCGCATGGGCCAGTGTGGAGTGCGAGAGGAATTGTCTTTGCTAAGCGCCGAGAGATCAAAGCTAAGAACAGTAGCAAGCGCAAAGTAATAAAATCCCTCTAAATAAACAATTAATGCATAATTTATTTGCTATTTCATATGCTTCAGCGCCACTGTATATACAGTACGAGAGTCTTTATCGCATTCTCGAATCGTACAAATAAAATTATTTGTTTTTCAATATGGTGGATAAATGGATGATGAGCTTAACAACCAACACATGGCGGTGGTACTCCACACTCTGCATTATCATATGGAAGACATATTTTATGATGGCGATAGCACTCCCCTTTTTTGACAAAATCAGATTACTTCGATTGTCTTATGTGATATAGTTATATTTTTTTTCTCTGTTTTTGGTTGACAGCCTTGACCCGCCAATTTTCTTTTATTAAAATTTTTATTGAAAAAACTTTAGTGATTTTTGTTTTTATGTATTTTCTTAAGCAGAGTTGATTGAAAAATTTTAACCAAAATTAGGAATGGCTACAAATTTCTTGCAAGGTTCCTGATTATATAACAGGCATGACTTCCTCTGTAATTTTCCAGAAAATTAATATTTTTGAGAATATTTGAATAAAGGAGTAATTACTTTAAAATTCAGAGACGTAGTATAGTCATAAATTTTTAATGAATATAAACAAGAAAAAGGCATTAAGTTCGGCAGGGCCGAACTTTGGATACCCACCACCTCGGGTGTATATGTAAACCCCCTTAGTCCGCAATCTGGTGAAAATTGGATAACTTATGCAACCAAATTCGGCACGGTCATTGAGTGGTCTAACAAATGTAAGTCACTGTTGAATTTTGTATTTAAAATTTCAACAAAATCGGGTAATAAATAAAGCTTTTATGTCCTTCCGACCCTTAACCGGCATATCGGTCTATATGACTGCTATATCTAAATACAGTCCTATTTTTACCATATTTGGGTCGGATGGCGGCTGGCCTTAAACTACTCACTGTTTAAATTTCAATGAAATTGGATAAAAAGCAGTAACGAAAGGCAAAAGTCGGGCGGAGCCGACTAATAATACCCTACATCTACCCTACAATCAAAAATTCGGGCAATATATATGTATATGAGAGCTATATCTAAATCAAAGCTTTGATGAAATCTCGCACATATGTTAAAATCAGTAGCAACACAATCCGTAGCTGCTACGGCCATTTAAGTGCAAATCGGGCGATACATATACATGGGAGCTATATCTAAATCTGAACCGATTTTGATGAAATTTTTCAGATATGTTAAAATCGGTTACAAAACAATCCATGCCAAATTTTGTGCAGATCGGTTGAAAATTGTAGCTACTATGGCCATTTAAGTGCAAATCGGGCAATACATATATATGGGAACTATATCAAAATCTGAACCGATTTTCATAAAATTGTGCAAATATGTTAAAATCGGTAACAAAACAATCCATGCCAAATTTTGTGCAGATCGGTTAAAAGTTGTAGCTACTATGGCCATTTAAGTGCAAATCGGGCAATGCATATACATGGGAGCTACATCTAAATCTGAACCGATTTTGATGAAATTTTGCAGATATGTTAAAATCGGTAACAAAACAATCCATGCCAAATTTTGTGCAGATCGGTTGAAAGTTGTAGCTACTATGGCCATTTAAGTGCAAATCGGGCAATGCATATACATGGGAGCTATATCTAAATCTGAACCGATTTTGATGAAATTTTGCAGATATATTTTAAAATCGGTAACAAAACAATCCATATAAAATTTTGTGCAGATCGGTTGAAAATTTTAGCTACTACGCCGATTTAAGTGTAAATCGGGCGATACATATATATGGGAGCTATATCTTAATCTGAACCGATTTTGATGAAATTTTGCAAAAAGTCATAACAAAACACCTCATGCAAAATTTGAGCCAAATCGATTAATAATTGCGCCCTCTACTGGCTCAAGAATTCAAGACCACATATCGGTTTATATGGCAGCTATATCAGGTTATGGACCGATTTGAATTATTCCTAACACAATTGTTGGAAGTCATAACAAAACACCTCGTGCAAAATTTCAGCCAAATCGATTAATAATTGCGCCCTCTACTGGCTCAAGAAGTCAAGACCCCATATCGGTTTATATGGCAGCTATAACAGGTTATGGACCGATTTGAATTGTTCTTAACACAGTTGTTGAAAGTCATAATAAAACACGTCATTCAAAATTTCAGGCAAATCGGATAATAATTGCGACCTCTAGTGGCTCAAGAAGTCAAGACCCCAGATCGGTTTATATGGCAGCTATATCAGGTAATGGACCGATTTGAACTATTCTTAATACAGTTGTTGAACATCATAACAAAACACCTCATGCAAAATTTCAGCCAAATCGATTAATAATTGCGCCCTCTACTGGCTCAAGATGTTAAGACCCCATAGCGGTTTATATGGCAGCTATATCAGATTATGGACCGATTTGAATTATTCTGAACACAGTTGTTGACAGTCATAACAAAACACCTCGTTCAAAATTTCAGCCAAATCGGATTATAATTGCGCCCTCTAGTGGCTCAAGACGTCAAGACCCCAGATCGGTTTATACGGCAGCTATATCAGGTTATGGATCGATTTGAACTATTCTGAACACAGTTGTTGACAGTCATAACAAAACACCTCGTTCAAAATTTCAGCCAAATCGGATAATAACGGCGCCCTCTAGCGGCTCAAGAAGTCAAGACCCCATATCGGTTTATATGGCAGCTATATCAGGTTATGGACCGATTTGAACTATTCTTAACACAATTGTTGAAAGTCATAACAAAACACTTCATTCAAAATTTTAGCCAAATCGGATAATAAATGCTCCCTGTAGAGGCTCAAGAAGTCAAGACCCCATATCGGTTTATACCGCAGCTATATCAGGTTATGGATCGATTTGAACTATTCTGAACACAGTTGTTGACAGTCATAATAAAACACCTCGTTCAAAATTTCAGCCAAATCGGACAAGAATTGTGCCCTCTAGCGGCTCAAGAAGTCAAGACCCCAGATCGGTTTATATGGCAGCTATATCAGGTTATGGACCGATTTCAATTATTTTTAACACAATTGTTGGAAGTCGTAACAAAACACGTCATTCCAAATTTCTGCCAGATCGGATAAGAATTGCTACCTGTAGAGGCTCAAGAAGTCAAGACCCCAGATCGGTTTATATGGCAGCTATATCAGGTTGGGGACCGATTTGAACTATTCTTAACACAGTTGTTGAAAGTCATAACAAAACACCTCGTGCAAAATTTCAGCCAAATCGGATTATATAAGCGGCTCAAGAAGTCAACACCCCAGATCGGTTTATATGGCAGCCATATCAGGTTATGGATCGATTTGAACTATTCTTAACACAGTTGTTGAAAGTCATAACAAAAAACTTCGTTAAAATATTCAGCTAAATCGGATAAGAATTTTGCAAGAAGTCAAGATCCACGATCGGTTTACATAGCAGCTATATCAAAAAATGGACCGAAAAGCATTTGTGCAGACAGACGGACGGGCGGACAGACGAACGGACATGGCTAGTTCGACTTAAAACGTCATGGCGATCAAGAATATATATACTTTATGGGTTCTTAGACGAACATTTCGAGGAGTTACAAACAGAATGACGAAATTAGTATACCCCCATCTTATGGTGGAGGGTATAAAAATAATTATTAATAAAGGGTATAAAAATAATTATTAATAAATCTCTGAATATATACTAGCGATAGAAGGCAAAAGTGAAGCCACCGTAGCGCAGAGGTTAGCATGTCCGTCTATGACGGTGAACGTCTGGGTTCGAATCCTGGCGAGATCCAATGCTGGCAACATTTGTGAGGTACTATGCAATGTAAAACTTCTCTCCAAAGAGGTGTCGCACTGCGGTACTCCGTTTGGACTCGGTCCCTTATCATTGAGCTTAAACTTGAATCGGACTGCACTCTGACTGATATGTGAGAAGTTTGCCCCTGTTCCTTAGTGGAATGTTCATGGGCAAAATTTGCATTTTTACTATCATTTGCGGCATTGTACTGACCTCAATGCATATCAAAGTCCATGGGGCAAATTATTCCCCTTTCTCTCATGTTCCAAAATAACTTTAATTATTCGACGAAGACTTAAGCTTAAATTTAATCTTAATTTTTGAATCTGCAAAATTTGGTTTAAATTTCGTTATATTCTACAACGGCAAAACAGCATCATACTTATCGCAAGCAGTGTACAATAGCTGTCAAATGATCAAGAAGTACCAACACTCAATGATATCCACGGCATCACATTACTAATTTGATCGCCACACTAATGACCACTGTATAACTGGTGGTCAGAACCATAGCAACTAAACGTCTCAGCTTTTATTATGGTTTGAATTGGCTAACTAAGTAACCACGATATGGCATGAAAAGAAAAGTAGAAAGAAATTTTTTTTTTTTTTTTTTTTGTTCACTCACCATAGTTTTCACTCACTGCATCGCGGACAGCATCGACCACTCGCTTGGTCTTCCTTATCGGTTCGCCAAGTATGGTGAAATTGCCAATGTCGATTTGTTGCACAAAGAGCAGATACATGCGTCCCGGTTCAATGGTGTCACCTTTGACCAGGCCGCGCGCTCGTAACTGTTCGCGATAGATGTCGCATTCGCCACTGCTATTGCGATAGGCAAATTGCAGGCGTAGATATTTCTGCAAACGATAGCCGATTTGTTGCTTAAACACTTCGCGCACCTCCACGGTGGCGGAAAAGTTCATGCGCCGATCGGGTGTCATAGAGACAATTTTACCCTCAAATACTGTGGGAGCCTCAAAGGCCAATTGGGCAGGATCGCGGGCGGAACAATAGCGTCGCGGATGTTTTTGACGCATGCGTTGATATCTCAAATTCTTGTTGTTGTGATGATGGTTATGATGCTGGTGTTGATGGTTGTGATGTTGCTGCTGCTGCTGCTGCTGAGGATGTTGCTGAAACTTGTTGCGAAAGCTTTGAGTGTGAGTTGTTAGGACGGATGCAGAGGCAGAGCCTGAGCTAGAGGTGAGGCCGGAGGATGGCCTTGTTTCCATCTCAGGTTGATACCTTTTGTTGTAGTTATTTCTTAAAGAATCTCGGCGACTTCGAGCCGCCAGCTGCTGTTCTTGCTGCCTAGAGCGCAATTGCTTCAAATGGGGCTTCGGAGGAGATCTATTCACTTCCTCCTCCACGTTCCTCTCCTCCAGCACTGTAGTTGTTATTCGCCGCTTAGACGCAGCATTTTGTTGCCGTCCCATTATCCTTGGCACCTCATAGGACTCGATGATAAATCGTATGGGCGCCGTTGAGGCTGATGACTTAATTTTGTTTACATTCAAGATATTCGAGATGTCGAAAACCTTATCTTTTCCTCCCCCTCCTACTCCTCCTTCAACCATTGTCATCGCCATCGATTTATGGTCTTTGGGTGAGTAGATAGGATGAGAGCTGCTGGCGCTGCCAAGAATTTCGGTTTGTTTATAAAATGGAAATAATGTTGTCAACGTTCTCGGCGTTGTCTGTGTCGTCATCGCTGGGTTCATGGATGGTGCAATGTGATGCCTTCTGGGATTATAGAACTGCTGTAGTGGTCTGTGCTGGAAATGCTGGTAGGGATAAGTATTGCTCCTCGCCGACATTGAGGCCCCAGCTGGCACTGTCATCACTGGTGTGTCAACAACATTTCTCACACTTTTTTTGGGCTTAGAGTATAGTGGTAGCTCCTCTGCCGTCGCCGCCGCCGCCGCAGCCTCCAGCTCCACATCAACATATTGCTCATCTTCCTCATCCTCCTCCTCAAGCTGAGAATTGTCATGAGAATTGGCGACGCTGGGATTATTGTTATCAGTCGTTTGTGTGTCATCTTCATCTTCCATATCATCGTAGATATCTTCTTTAGTATTATCACCATCATCATGGTCGTGGGCATCATACGCTTCAATGGCCCCATTATCATCGTTATACGACTTTGGGGGCTTGTTGAACGAAGAGGAGGTGAAGGTGGAGGTGGAGGTGGAGGAAGTGCTAGGTTGATTGAACCAACCATTTATTGGTTTATTACTACTACTACTACTGCTGCCATCATCCTTGTGGGGGGAGGAGGACTCATAACCTGGACTGGAGAACCAAGAGAGCTGTCGCAGGATGCCTGCTTGGTGGTGGTGCCGCCAAGGCGCCAGCCATGGCCCTAAAGTTGACTGTTTGTCATCTGGCCGGTGATTTCTGTGGTGATTTGTGTAAAAGCCCGGAAATGACTCTCTGGCCAAGATGTCGCCATTGGTAGCCGAAGCCTTCGACGCCTCTACTTCCACATTGGGCGACGCCAGTCTGCTGTGACTTTGTCGCTGGTTTGGCAATAATGTTGCTGGCAAATCTGTTGGCTGTTGCTGGTGGTGGTGTGCCAATGAAGTTGCTGCTGCTGCTGCGGCTGACGATGATGATGAGCCTGTTGCTGTCGTCCTCGTAGTCGTCGATGGACGCCGCGTTCGTCGTATTTGTGTTGTTGCTGGTGCTGGTGGTGGCTCCTGGCCGACAACTAGAACTTGGATATTTTTTGGCATATGCTGGGGATTTACAACTAACGACGACGACGATGATGAAGTTATAGCTGACTCTGATGGTGATGGCGATGACGATGATGATGATACTGCTGATGGTAATAGTGGTGCAACCAAAGACAACGATGATGATGATGACGACGACGATGATGATGACGGCGTATATAGAGCAGGGTTCATTGTTGTTGCCAATACTAGGGATGGTGCACATGTGACAAGTAGCAGCAGCAGCAGCAGTACAACGACCACAAGTGAACACGCTGAGCAAGACATTAGATTTTTCGTATGTATACTCCATTTGCGCAATATTCGCGCATTCATGGCGTTTCCGCAATTGATGTCGTATTGAACAAAAGTCTGTGTGGTTTTGGGAGCGTAGTGTGTGATTTTTTCTCAAAAAAAAAAAAAATTATGTTACAAAAAAAGATTCGGACAATTTTTTTTTTTTGTTTTTCTTTTAAAAGAGGAATATTTTTCACTTTTTGGTTTTGTTCGGAGGAGATTTGTTTATAACTATCCGTTTAGTATTTTTTTTTTTGTGTTTGTTTTTGTTTTTGCAGGAGGTGCAGCAAGGATTCCACTGGCAGAAGAAAGGTAAGCTTGGTTTTTGGTTTTCTCCTTTAGCAACCTTTCATCACCTCCTTGGGAAGGTTCTCGGTAGCATTATTTCACTTTTACTTTGAATTCTTAGGAGGTGGATTAAAGGAAACAGAATTCGTGGGTGCTGGTTACGTTGCCACCAATCTCTACTGCACTTATGTCACCCGGGGACAATGGAGGAGATTGTGAGTCTGGGCAATTGATTCATAAACTCACTAATGTAGGTAAATTTTCATTTTCCAAATTCATTTCATTTCACTTCACTGGGACGCTTGTTTCGCATTGGTTTCTGTTTCTCGTGTTGGGTCATTTACCGATTACGTTCATACATTTTTGGAATTTTCCTTAGAAATTTATCGCAATTTAGCCATTTTTTTCGTTCGAGCAAAAGCGTCATTTTTTCAATTTTTTTTTTTTTTTGTTTGGTTCGTAGAGTGGCTGCAATAAAACCGTCAAAGACGGCGCGTTTTTCTTTTGATTATGATTTCTGCTAATTAAAGCAATTTTTTTTTTACGATGCCTATTTTTGTTGTTTTGTTTTTTTTTTTTGCTCAAAACAAATCGAGAGGATTTTGGAGATTATCTTTCGTTTTTCGGTCTCGTCTCAAGGGGGTGCTGTGGGAGATTGTCTGGATTCATTCACTCATTTGCTATTCTTTGGCTTTTCACTACATGTGGCAAGATTCCGCTCTTATGATTCATGATTTTGTCTCGTTTTTCTTTTAATGATGATTTCTTTTCATCATCCGATGTTCTTGGCTGTTCTTGGTAATACAACTGACTCTGAATGTTATGATCTAAAAATTGAAATCGTGAGCAAAAAACACAACAAAAACAGAAAATAAACACACACACACACACACACAAACAAACACACATATGTACATATGCATAGGAATACTCTCGTGCTATATAGACAGACAGACGGACGGACAGACATATAAAATTAGAACCATAACAAATTCATCATCACACCGACACCACCAACATCAGCAGCGCCAAGCAACGAATCAAACGACCGGTGAGTGTTGGCATCATGATGATGATAATGATGGGGCTCATCTACTTAGGCAACGCACCAAATAATATCACACTTTGGGACACACATATCCAGGTATAATTTTTTTTTCTTCTGCTTTTTTTTTCAAAGAATCCGCGGTAATCTGAAATCTGTCATTATTTTTATATATGCTTCGTTGAATCAAAGGTGTCGCGAGGAGATAGGGGATAAAATATGGTCTAAAATTTGTCACTATGTTGGACTTTACAATATATTCAGAAATGTTTCTTGACAATTTTCGTTACATATTCTTCTCTTTTAACCTAGGGTAAATCTCCCTACAGATTATTCTTTCTTTTTTTTTGATATCAACTGGCGCCGAATGCATTTTCAACTATGTTGCAAAATATAATCGGTATTGGAGACTTATAGTGCACTGGCGCCTAACGCAACTTGTGATATAAGGCAATTGAACATTAACAAAGCGTGCCAAGCTTGGCCAAACCGAGTCTTATATACCCTCCACCATGGGTCTCATTTGTCGAGTGCTTGGTATCTCTTACAAGGCAAACAAAGGAAAATGGATAAGAATTGCCATGATATTGGAACTACATATATCAAGTTATGGTCTGATTCGGACCATGAATGAATTGAATGTTGAAGACCATAGTAGAAGACATTGTGTAAAATTTCTGCCCATTCGGATAAGAATTGCTCCCCTTAGGGGCGCGATCGGGAGATCAGTTTATATGGGAGCTGTATCAAGTTTTAGACCGATTCAGACCATACATATGACACGTCAGTTGAAGGTCATGGCGGAGGCCGTTGTACAAAATTTCAGGCAAATCGGATAAAAATTGCGCCCTCTATAGGCTTAAGAAAAATAATCGGGAAATCGGTTTATATGGCAGCCATATCAGGTTATGAAGCTATTTAGACCGTACATAGCATAGATGATGCAAGACGAAAGAAAACACTTTGTGCAAAATTTAAGCTAAATCGAATAATAATTGCGCCCCCTAGAGGCTCAATAAGTCAAGATCCCACCACATTGGTTTATATGGCAGCTATATCAGGTTATACAACAACTTGAACCCTACTTCGCACAGTTGCTGGAAGCCATAACAAAACACCTCGTGTAAAATTTTGGACAAATCGGATAAGAATTGAGCCCTCTAGTGCATCAACAAGTCATGGTCCAAGATAGGTTTATAGCAAAAGAATTAACCGATATGGCCCATTTACAATCCCAACCGACCAACACTAATAAGAAGTATTTGTGAAAAATTTCAAGCACCTAGCTTTACTTCTTCGAAAGTTAGTGTGCTTTTGACAGACGGACAAGGCTACATCGACTTAATAAGTCCTAACGATCAAGAATATGTATACCACATGGGGTCTTAAACGAATATTTCAAGGTGTTACAAACGGAATGACGAAGTTAGTACACCCCCATCCTATAGTGGAAGGTATAAAAACACCCATATGACAATCCTAAGATGGCACAGTGGGAGAAAAAACTAGAAACAAGTAAAAAGGTATTAAGATCGGCCGTGCCCAACTTCGGATACCCACCACCACGAGGGTATATGTAAAC
The DNA here is from genome assembly GCF_963082655.1 of Stomoxys calcitrans. Lineage (NCBI taxonomy): Eukaryota > Metazoa > Arthropoda > Insecta > Diptera > Muscidae > Stomoxys > Stomoxys calcitrans. The sequence goes on along the minus strand of NC_081552.1, from coordinate 254,110,324 downwards.
CCCCTTTCCCCCTTTCACAATCCGATGAAAATTGGATAACTTGTGCACCCAAATTCGGCACGGACATTGAGATTCCTAATAAATATAAGTCTCTGTTGAGTTTTGTATTTGCAAATTTCAACAAAATCGGGTAATAAATAAAACTTTTATGAGCTTCAGACCCTTAACCGGCAAATCGGTCTATATGACAGCCATATCTAAATACAGTCCATATTTAGGTCGGATGGAGAGTGGCCTCAAAATACTCACTGTTTTAAATTTCAGCTAAAAAATAAAGCTTTAATGGGCTTCAGACCCTTTATCGGGAGATCGGTTTATATAGCAGCTATATCTTAATTAAGTCCGATCTGAACCATATTTAAATCAGATGTCGAGAGGCATAAAGTAACCCACTGCTTCAAATTTCAGCAAAATCGGGTAATAAATAAAGCATTTATGGTCTTCAGACCCTCATTCGGGAGATCGGTTTATATGGCAGCTATATCTTAATCAAGTCCGATCTGAACCATATTTAGATCAGATGTCGGGAGGCTTAAAATAACCCACTATTTAAAATTTCCCCGAAATCGGATCAAAAATAAAGCTTTTATGAGCTTCAGACACTTTATAGGTATTTTGGTCTATATGGCAGCTATATCTAAATATAGTCAGATCGGTACCATATTTGGGTAGGACATTAGGAGGCTTAAAATAGCCCATTGTTTTAAATTTCAGCGAAATCGGGTAATAAATAAAGCTTTTATGGGCCTAAGACCCTAAATCGGGATATCGGTGTATATGGCAGCTATATCTAAATATGGATCGATGAAATCCATATTTAGGTACGATGTCGGGAGGCTTAAAATAACTCACTGTTGCAAATTTCAGCAAAATCGAATAATAAATGTGGCTTTTATGGGCCTAAGACCCTAAATTGTCGGATCGGTCTATATGGCAGCTATATCCAAATCTGGACCGATCTGCGCCATATTGCAGAAATATGTCGAGAGGCTTAATTTTACTCACTGTCTCAAATTTCGGCGACATCGGACAATAAATGCGACTTTTATGGGCCCAAAACCTTAAATAGAGAGATCGGTCTATATGGCAGCTATATCCAAATCTAAACCGATCTGCGCCATATTGCAGAAATATGTCGAGAGGCTTAATTTTACTCAATGTCTCAAATTTCGGCGACATCGGACAATAAATTCACCTTTTGTGGGCCCAAAACCTTAAATCGAGAGATCGGTCTGTATGGCAGCTATATCCAAATCTGAACCGATCAGTGCCATATTTCAGAAGTACGTCGAGAGGCTTAACTTAACTCACCGTCCTAAATTTCGGGGACATCGGACAATAAATGCACCTTTTGTGGGTCCAAAACCTTAAATCGAGAGATCGGTTATATGGCAGCTATATCCAAATCTTAATCGATCTGGGCCAAATTGGCAGATGATGTTGAAGGGCTTTACACAACTCATTGTCCTAAACTTTAGCAAAATCGGATAATAAATGTGTTTTTTATGGGTGCAAGACCTAAAATCAAGAAATCCAAATGACCGCTATATCCAAATCTGGAGCGATCTGAGCCAAATTAAAGAAAAATATTGGAGGACCTAACACAACTCACTGTCTCAAAATAAGGCGACATCGGACAATAAATGCGACTTCAATGGGTCTAAAACCTTAAATCGGGAGATCGGTCTATATGGCAGCCATATCCAAATCTGGACCGATCTGTGCCATATTACAGAAGTATATCGAGGGATTTAACTTTACTCACTGTCCCTAATTTCGGCGACATCGGACAATAAATGCGCCTTTTATGGGCCCAAAACCTTAAATCGACAGATCGGTCTATAAGGCAGCTATATCCAAATCTGGACCGATCTGGGCCAAATTGAAAAAAATATGTCGAAGGGTCTTACACTACTCACTGTCCAAAATTTCAGCAAAATCGGATAATAAATGTGGCTTTTATGGGCCTAAGACCCTAAATCGGGGGATCGGTCTATATGACAGCTATATCCAAATCTGGACCGATCTGGGGCAAATTGAAGAAGGATATCGAGGGGCCTAACACAACTAACTGTCTTAAATTTCAAAAAAATGGGATAATAATTGTGGCTTTTATGGGCCTAAATCCCTAAATCGACGCATCGGTCTATATGGGCGCTATATCTAGATATAGTCCGATATAGCCCATCTTTGAACTTAACCTGCTTATGGACAAAAAAAAAAAGAAACTGTGCAAAGTTTGAGCTCAATATCACTATTTTTATTTCGGACGCCACCGTAGCGCAGAGGTTAGCATGTCTGCCTATGACGCTGAACGCGTAAGTTCGAATCCTAGCGAGATCATCAGAAAAAATTTCTCAACGGTGGTTTTTCCCTCCTGATGCTGGCAACATTTGTGAGGTATTATGCCATGTAAAACTTCTCTCCAAAGAGGTGTCGCACTGCGGCTCGCCGCTCGGACTCGACTTATCATTGAGCTTAAAACTTGAACCTGACTGCTTTCATTGATATGTGAGAAGTTTGCCCCTGGTCCTTATTGGAATGTTCATGGGAAAAATTTTATTTGCAAAATCTCTATTTTTAAAGACTGTAGCGTGATTTCAGCAGACAGACGGACGGACATGGCTAGATCGTCTTCGATTTTTACGCTGAACAAAAATATACATATATACTTCATGGGTCGGAAACGGATATTGCGATGTTTTGCAAACGGCATGACAAATTGAATATACCCCTATCCTTCCGTGGTGGGTATAAAAAGGTACTTGGTACTAATAATTCAGAAACATAACCATGCATGGAAAAGCAAGTTAGAAAATGTCAGGAACATTCAAGGGAAAAGTCTTTCATAGCCGTAAGGTAGACTGAAACTTCGATAGAACAATCAAGTGGAGGAATATTCTCGAAAAATCTTTTTAAAAATTCGACAAAAAGCTCATAAGATCGAAGCGATTGGATAAAGCAGTCTTTCTAGATTCTGTGTGTATTTATGCATGGTGGCATCAAATGGCAGGTTAACAATGTTAGTACCCTTCCGATTTGATTTTGTGATTACAACATTTCGGCCCAGAGTTATTCTTCCCTTATAGACCAAAAACACATGTGAGTCTGATCACAAGCCAAGGCTTCAAAGCATTTCTAAAATTTGCCTTGTTTTGTTGTACTTGTTGTTGTTATGGACAAAAATTCCATTCGTCTCGTCTAGAAAACATTGAAGAAACTCTTGTTAATCTATTCTCCTTGGTTTTTCCAAAGATATTTCTGTAAATATTCCCTTTTGGTCTTCTTGTTTTTTTTTTTTTTTTTGTTGAAAAGTCAAGAAGCGCTAGACAACGATGCTGAAAACTAGAAGAAGAACTACATACGTCAAGGGTGTTGCTGGGCGAGTGGCGGCACGCGCTATGTTCATCAAAAACGTAAAATAAAACACACACAAATGAGCCAGCCAGGAGTTTATATTCTGGGCCAAAGTGTGGCGCGGTTGTTCGTTGGTGGTGGGGTTATAAGAGGTGTGTATGGTAAGGAGTGGGGTATGTCGAACGACTGGCATAGGGAATGATGGCGTTCATTTATAGGGGAGTGCGTTCATACATGGCGAATGTGGTGGAAGACAGAGAGAGGGGGAGATGGTGACAGCGGCGCTGTTAAGCCAGTCAGCCAGCCAGCCAGCCAGCCAGCCATGCACACACGAACATGCTTTCTCATGTTGTTGTGGACACCCTCGATTTTTCACAGTTTTCCCTGCTCAATGACTATGTTGTTGCGTTGTTTGGCGTTGCCGACCTCGTCGTCTTCTTCTACTTTGAAAATTTTGGTTTTCTTTTCGATTGCTAAAAACACAAAGCAGCAGCAGCAACAACGAACAACAAGAACAACATGCATGTTGTGCGATATTCCCAAAATACACCAAAACAATCTACGCACCGTCAACAGCGGCTGTGACTTGTGAAGAGCAACTCTAGCAGCATTAACGTCAGACATTGCCGCCGTCGATTTTGACTTTATTTTTTAACGAAAAAAAAAATAAAATCCAATTTTTAAGTTTTCGTATTGAATGTAACAAGAGAAAGATTGAGAGTGTGTGAGAGAGAGAGAGGAGACCAATATCAAGCTGAAGAAGATGCGCCCCGTATTTATGCTATGGGTTAGGGCTGTTGTTTGCATGTATGCACTTCCCCCGTCTCCATCCATCTGCCCTAACATTTGTGCAATCGACTGAACAACCAACCGACTGAATGACTGACAGACAGACAGACAGAAGAACCGAAAAGCTAACAAAAATTGGGTGTTGTTGGGTGATGTAGATGTAGATGCCGTTGCTCATGTTTCTTTGCTTCTTTGATATTCACTTGAATTGTTCAGATGTTGCTCTTGTTATTGTTAGGGGGACCAAGCAACAACAAACATGGTGTGAGTGAGCACATTTTAGTACTCCCATTGTCCTACGAGACCGATTATGTACTCGCACTCGGTTACTCGATGAACTCTATTCGACTGTAATGTGCTGCTCTCGTGCTACTTACTTAGTATGTGAGCCATATTGAGAACATCAATACCACCACCAACAACAACAACAACATTAAATCCCATCAGAAATGAATATAAGACACAATAACAACATTATGAATGGTGAACAAATGGTGTGGGACAGTGGTGAAAATAGTAAAAAAACATGGGAAACAATTTTTGTTGTGCTGTTATGTGATGAATTTTAAACTCGATACTGATGCTGAACCCAAGAAAACTGACAGATGTTGGACATTCTGTAGACGGGCCGCAGGCTTCAAATGGGGGCTGAATTAAAGGATAGTCCACTGGCTCTATAAGAGAATGAATGATTAGGCCAATACTTACAACCGCCTCAGTAGCTTGGTGAACTGCGCATAAGCTTCGAAAGGCATCTGGGGGGTGGGCTAAGCGCCCCGCAGAAAATGCGCAGGCTTCAAATGGGGGCTGAATTAAAGGATAGTCCACTGGCTCTATAGGAGAATTAGTGATTAGACTAATACTTACAACCGCCTCAGTAGCTTGGTGGACTGCGCATAAGCTTCGAAAGGCCTCTGGGGGGTGGGCTAAGCGCCCCACAGAAAATTCGATAGAGAAAAAGTGCAACATAAGTATAATACAACAGGTTTAGAGAACATGTTGTCTTAGTATAGGCAGAAAAATGAGGACCTCTTCCCCTAGACCACTGGAGACTGCTCGTGATAACCGACCGATAGGCAGCCACTGCGGCTAAGTTTTTTAAGGCGATTTAAGCATGGTATTGCCATATGGAAGATCATGCCTCACAGGTGGATCAAAGCTAGAGGTTAAAGTGGGCCTGGGGGTCTACATCGAGAATCTAGGAACGGGAGAGAACCGACTGCCTGACCATAATACGGTCCTGCAGGCGGAAATCTGGGGAATCGCGGAATGCTTGAGGTGGTGAGGTGCTAAATCGAGGACGTCTAGGGTGAACATCTTTAGGGACAGTAATCAGGCCATCATGGCAATAACATCTAGGACGGTAAGATCATAAACAGTCTTGGATATAAGATTAGTGCATTTCTATAAGAAAAAGATGAGTACCTTCTCTGAGGATGGCATGATCCGCAAGCCGTTTACTGGCTCAGGTGTATGCCCATAGTGGCATGGGGCGGATTCATCTCTGCACCCTCTTTTCAGCATACGCCATGCTGAACCAGGTAAAAGCGATGTTAGGACTTCAGTCAACACATCAGTGACTGATCTAAAGAGATACACACCATCTTTTGCACCTGCCATTAGTATCTGAGCTGATGATCAAAAATGTCAACAAAATGTTGTCGTGGACGGCCTCAGCGCCAAGTCGTCTAGCATCAACATTTATTGGGTTGCCCAAAAAGTAATTGCGGATTTTTCATACAGAAACTGGAAGTCGGGGTTTTACAAAGATATTCAATTTGTAGCTCTTGCTTACTGCAGCGTTAACTATGTCTGGAAAATTGGCAGATACAACGGTTCCAAATGATCTGAGATCGCTTTTGGAGTCGGTAATAACTACGCTCGATTTATATTGAGCTTTCTCAGAGATCGCAGATGAGTATACATTGACAGCAGGTGTGCCACAAGGCTCTGTCCTTTCCCCTTTCCTTTTTTCTTATTTTCATGGACGATCTATTGGGCCAGACTTCGCATCGAGTCTAATCATTTGCCAATGACAGTAGTATGTGTTATTCATATTCATTCGACCATAGGCCCAGTCCTCAAGAAATTTTGGGCAGGAGGCGCATTATGGATGAGACGCTCTCCCAGCATTTGTTGGCCATTTCCGAGTGAGGTAGAATAAACAGAGTAGACTTTAACGCACAGAAGACGCAGTGCTGTTTCTTGTCTCACCAGCGATTCACTGACCCACTTCAATCGTCGATATCTATCGACGGTATAGAACTGTCAGATGCTCTAGATGTTCTGGGCATGAAGATACAAAGTGATGCCCGTTGGTCAAAACACCTATTCGAAGTGTCGAAAGAAGCATTCAAGTGTTTGGACTTTCTTAAGCGGTGCAAGAAATATTTCACCTCTTCTGATTTCCTCAAAATCTATACTACCTACATCAGGCCGAGGATGGAATATAACTCTCATATATGGGCAGGAGCTCCAAAATCATCCTTGGAGCTTCTTGACCGGGTTCAACGGAAAGCGATGGTGTTAATTGGTGGACAGCAGGGTATCCAACTCTATTGCTTCTTTTGAACTTCGTTATTTTAATGGCTCTATCGTTTTTTTCATGGCGTGTGTTCCAGGGATATTCGTCTTTTTATCCCTGACGTTAGGGTGTTCACCAGGAATACAAGACTTGCCAGGAACTCACACCCGTTTGTAATTGATTGGCCAGTCCACCGAACCATGCATTACCGAGAAAACTCAATTTTCGTCCGAACTCTTCGTATGTGGAATCGACTTCCGGCTAATGACTGTCCCACCGACATTGACGTTTAGAAGTTTAAGACAAATATCAATAAACACAACTCCATCTTTCCCCTCTCCAACCCTTAACTTTCCTAACTACCAACGCAAGGCACTGCATATTTAGGGGACATCCCCTGCGTGTTGGTTAGGTGAAAAAAAATTAGGGTCTGTGTCGATGCTCCAAAAAATTCCATCATATTATATTTGCCGATACCAAATGCAAATTTGACCATGAACGTTCCATTATGTTGAGAATTTTGCCCCTGTTCCCTAATGGAATGTTCATGGGCAAATTTGCATTTTACATTCCATTAAGGAACAGGGTCAATCTTTTCATATATCCATGAGTGCAGCACTATTCAAGTTTCAACTCAATGATTTGGGGCCTCCTTTTTTATGCCGAGTCCGAACGGCGTACCCCTAAGCGACACCAATTGTTAGAGGAGTTTTAACATGCCGCCAGCTTTTGTAAAGGGATAGCCACTGCTAAAACTTTGTTCCTGATGTTCACGCCGGGATTTGAACCCGCTAGTTCGGCGTCAGAGGCGGACATGCTAACCTCTGCTCCACAGAGGTTGCCGATTATCTGACAAAAAAAACTGGGCCATTCAGTCCACAAGTTGTGACATTTTTTCATTCATTTCTTTTGGCCACAGTGCGAGGTAACAAAACTCGTCGAATACGCTGACTGGCTGGCTGGCTGGCTGGCTAGCTCTTTGATGTGTGTAAAAATGTTCTGTTTTTGTCGAACAACAACATCAGAGCCAACAGCAGCCACATTGACGACGGCGTCAGCTGAACCAGTCGTTGTCGTCGTCGTTGCCCATCACATGCGAGTATATTTTTATTTTCATATGATTCACAATGATTTTCACGAGTTCAATTTTCTGGCGCAAGCTGTTTTGGCTCGAATGGCCGGCCGTCGTAACCGAGGCTGATCAACATGATCATAATGAAGATGATGATCATCATCGACCAACATTACGGCCAAAAAGGGGATATAGCCCAATGAACAATTTGCTAGTTCATAATGATCAACAACATAGTCGTCATGTTCATCATCATCATCATCATCATAGTGTTCATCATCACCGGCAACATAATGCATAGTAGGGGAAAATAAGACTCTTCTTTAGTACTGGGTACTACTTTATGCTCGACATACGCGCTTACGGTTTTTTCAATTTGTTGTTGTTGTTGTTGTTGTTTTGGTTTTTGTTTGTGCGATATGCCAGACACACACTTTTCTAATTTTAGACAAAGTAATTAAAAAAGAAAAACTGAAACTGAAAATGAACAAAACAAAAAGTTGTATCGAAACGAAGTGCACAGTGGAGTAGAATCGCCACTTCATACATTGTAATGTGGTTATAGCTGTTGTTGGTTTGTTAGTTGTTTACACAAGATGGGCCAGAGCAACTTACTTATTTGAAACCAGCAAAAGCGTGCTACGTTAGGCCGGGCTATATCGGAGGCCACCATAGCGCAGAGGTTAGCATGTTCGCCTATGACGCTGAACGCCTGGGTTCGAATTCAGGCAGGTACATCAGAAAATTTTTCAACGGTGGTTATCCCCTCCTAATGCTGGCGACATTTGTGAGGTACTTCGACAAGTAAAAATTTCTCCCCAAAGAGGTGTCGCTCTGCGGCACGCCGTTCGGACTCGGCTATAAAAACGAGGTCCCGTATCATTGAGCTTAAAATTGATTTGGACAGCACTCATTGATTAGTGAGTTTACCCCAGTTTCTTAATGGAGTGTTAATGGGCAAATTTAAAAATGGGCTATATCAAGTTTTTGACCGATATGAACCGTACTTGTCAGAAGTTATAAAAAACTTTTATTGTTAGAAGTCATAAAAAACTACCACCTCCAAAATTTCAGTTAAATCGAGAAATAATTGCGCCCTCCAGAGGTTTAGAAAGTCAAAATGGGAGATCGGTTTATGTGGCAGCTATATCAGGTTATGAACCGGTTTTGACCATACACACACACAGTTGTTGGTAGTATTACCATAACGACGGTTGAAAATTTTCTGTCAAATTTTATAAGAATTGCGCCCTCTATAGGCCTAAGAAGTAATAATTGCGCCCACCAGAGGTTCAGAAAGTCAAATTGGGAGATCGGTTTATATGGCAGCTATATCATACACACACAGTTGTTGGTAGTCATACCAAAACGACGGATGAAAATTTTCAGTCAAATTGGATAAGAATTGCGCCCTCTAGAGGCCTAAGACGTAATAAATGCGCCCTCCAGAGGTTCAGAAAGTCAAATTGGGAGATCGGTTTATATGGCGGCTATATGAGGTTATGAACCGCTTAAGATCATACACACACAGTTGGTGGTAGTCATACCAAAACGACGGATGAAAATTTTCCGCCAAATCGGATAAGAATTGCGCCCTCTAGAGGTCTAAGAAGTTATATTGGGACATCGGTTATATGGCAGCCAAATTAGGCTATGAACCGATTTAGAGCATACTTGGCACAGTTTTTGGAAGTCAAACCAAAACGGTATATGCCAAATTTTATCAGGTTATGCACCTATTTGAACCATACTTGTCACAAAACACCGCGTGCGAAATTCAGCCAAATCGGATAAGAATTACGCCCTCGAGTAGCTCATGAAGTCAAGACCCAAGATCGGTTTATATGCTCGATTTGGCCCATTTACAAGTGTTTGTGCAAATTTCAAGCACCTAGCTTACGACAGACGGACGTGGCTAGATCGCCATAAAATGCCATGGCGATCAAGAACATATACACTTTATGAGGTCTTAGGCGAATACTTCGAGGCGAAAAAAATGGAATGACGAAATGAGTATACCCCCATCCTATGGTGTAGGGTATAAAAACTATAAAGCGGCGAGTTGGGCGTGGAGGGGGTCGATATGGAGCGCATCTGGAGGAGGAAGTCCACAATTTTGTTTATCTCTCATATGTTCTAGGGAGCAACGGGCCTTCGCCGTCGTTAGCTTCTTTTCTAACTCTCTCGATTTGAAACCCCTATTCACAGACTCATTCCTGGCCGTAATTCGATTCTGTCGTGGGTTAACTTATTTTGAGAGTTTGGAAGGGTCGCTGAACCCAATTACCGTGAATGCAGGCCATTACAGGAACATGATCAAGGAATTTTTTCTTCCGAACCTCGAAGAAATCTACGTTAGAAAGTGTGAAGATGGAGCCACAGCTCACACGCTGCACAAGACTCAGACTTGCGATAACATTTCGCCGACCGCCTCATCTCTCTCAGAGGCAATCTCCAATCGCCCGCACGCTCCCCGAATTTTTAGTCGGTCTATTTATGGGTGTTATTTGAAATCCCTGGATTATGCCATGGTTGCGTCTCATTGATGATCTTTAGGGGTTTATCTGTAACTGGTCCGTATCCCATTTTCTGGATTAGGGACATAATGTGTGTTGTTGATTACAAGGATATCTTAGGGAACAAAATGCTTCCATATGCCGAGGAAAAAATGGATTTATGTGACAGTTCATGTAAGTTAACTACCCCAAAGCACTCGTCCTGACTAGCGCAATGCTAGGTTCAAGAGTTTACTGTACCGAGTTTGGAAGGCCAATTGTCATAGGTCATGGGACCTTAACCTTATTGAAAACCTCTGGGGTATTAAAAAACAAAGAGTTGAAACGTTTCTTATGATTTTTATCAGCCCTATTGTGAATTTCAATTCCCTGGGAGTTTTTTTCCCCTATTCCCCTATTCTGAATAACAATTTTCTGGGAGTTTTTTCTCTACTCCCTTTTCCCTTATTCTAAACAAACTTCGAAAATGGGAAATTTCTCCCAGCGAAAATCTGAATCGAAATAAAAGGGAGAATGAGACGATAAAATTTGGGAAAAATTCCCCTAAACAAATGGAATGGAGTTAGAATAAAAAAATTTAATTAAATTGTTTTTATAAAAGTAAAGCAGCGTATCAGGCAGACCACCACAGTTTCATAACAACGTATTTCTTTTCCGACTCTCCTCTCCTCTCCTCTCCTCTCCTCTCCTCTCCTCTCCTCTCCTCTCCTCTCCTCTCCTCTCCTCTCCTCTCCTCTCCTCTCCTCTCCTCTCCTCTCCTCTCCTCTCCTCTCCTCTCCTCTCCTCTCCTCTCCTCTCCTCTCCTCTCCTCTCCTCTCCTCTCCTCTCCTCTCCTCTCCTCTCCTCTCCTCTCCTCTCCTCTCCTCTCCTCTCCTCTCCTCTCCTCTCCTCTCCTCTCCTCTCCTCTCCTCTCCTCTCCTCTCCTCTCCTCTCCTCTCCTCTCCTCTCCTCTCCTCTCCTCTCCTCTCCTCTCCTCTCCTCTCCTCTCCTCTCCTCTCCTCTCCTCTCCTCTCCTCTCCTCTCCTCTCCATTATCCTAAGTGCTCCAAAAAATCTTATAGACTTCACTCTTAAAAACCACTGTGCCATTCAGCACGAAGTCTCTGCACATTTGTTTGAATATGCGACGAACACATCGTCAACTACAACGGCAGCTACCTCGATGAAGATGAGTTCGAGTGCAAAGTTACTTTGGAAAATTCATGCATTAATGAGGCCCCCTTGCGTTTGCGACGCACTGAAAGGAGGGAAAACTGTTGATTGCTCTCTTTTTTTTTTTGTTTTTGTTTATATTTTTCGCGTTTGTCTGTCTGTTGTGCTTTTGTCCGTCCGTCCGACCGTCGCTCGCCCCACCGTTGTTCATCTGTTTTTCTGGCTACCTAACACTCAGCCACTGCTGGCATTGTGTGTATCTTGCGAGTTTCGAAAACAGAAAATTTTGAAATCATTTTGAAATCTCACTTTTTTCCATTTCTGTTTCGTTTGATGACACCCTTCCTTGCGTACCCCCCACACAAAAACACCCTGCATCAGCTGTCTTTGATCACCCTTGGACTTTCCACAACACCTCCTCCTACGTTTCTCTCTGTACTGCGCTGTCAACATCAGTCTTTCCATAGATGTGTTTGGTTGTCTGCTGTGATGTATGGCTGAATGTTTGATACTGTGTTGTTGTTGTTGCGTGGCTGGCTGACTGACTGACTGACTGGCGGCTCTAAGTCAAACAGACAGTAACAACAAGAACATCAGAAGATGGAAGAAAATCTCAATTTCATTCATTGCTCGATCGAACTGCACACCGCCGCCAGCAGCACAACCCTTTCTTTTTGCTTGATAACAAGCTGGCTGGCTGGCTGGTTGGTTGGTTGGCTATCGATGCTGGTGCTTTCCTTCCTTCCGTCGTCATATTTTATCCGCATCATGATCACAATTTGGTGTTGTTGTTGTTGTTGGTGCTCTTTGCTTTTTGTTGTTGGTGATTTTAATTCTTTATAATATTTGATTTAGTATTTGGTGTCTCATCTTCATCTGTGGTATGATGATGATGATGATGAAGATAATGATGGACGGACATTGAATATACGGATATAAGCACACAGCACATTATTCATATTTATCAACTCGTCATTAAATGGAAAATACAACCGACCGACCGACCCACCGATTATATATGTATATTGAAGATAGTATATGTTGGTGTGCACAAAATCAGATGTCCATACTTTTTACAGTCGGTGTACATATGTGAGCGTGTGTTCTTTCCCCTGAATGTGTGCGTGTGTGTGAAAATGTTCTTCACTATGCGGAACAATGCCAAAAATTTTCACTGAATTTTGTGTGGCTTTCTCGGTACTTGGGGTGCAATGTAAGAAAACCAAAAAAAAAAACACCGTGTGAGTGTTTGTTGTTGCTGTTTGTTTAATTTTGCTACGTAACTGCTACGTAAATTTAAAACAATTTTCCATCATTTAAGCATTCCGCGGTTGCCTGCTCTCCGGCTGCCTTTTCCATGTCGAGTTCGTTCGTCTGTATTCATGCGTGAGCGTTTCGGAACGATTTTGATGTTTCACTTCGTTGTTTTTTTATTATTATTGTTATTATTTTCCCATTTTTTATTTATTTATTTTTATTTCGGCAGTACTCGAGTTGTTTGAAAGAAATTACAGAAGATGAAAGAACAGAACGGATCAGAACAGAACAGACCAAACGAACAAAACTGAACGAAACTCAAATGATGGCGGTGCACAGTGTTCGTCGATGCAGTAGCAGAAGATCAGGTGGAATTTAATTCGCGATAATATTTTGTAAATTTTTAAGCTGCTTAGCGCAATCCCACCGTAGCGCAAATTCTGGCGAGACCATCAGAAGAATTTCTCAGCGATAATATTTTGTAAATTTTTAAGCTGATTGATCCCACCGTAGCGCAGAGGTTTGCAAGTCCGCCTATAACGCTGAACGCCTGGGTTCAAATCCTGGCGAGACCATCAGAAGAATTTCTCAGCGGTAATTTTCCCCTACTACTGCTGGCAACATTTGTGAAGTACAATGCCATGTAAAACTTCTCTCCAAAGAGGTGTCGTACTGCGGCACGCCGTTCGGAGTCGGCTATAAAAAGGAGGCGCCTTATCATTAAGCTTAAACTTAAATCGGACTGCACTCATTGATATGCGAGAAGTTTGCCCCTGTTCCTTAGTGGACATTTCATGGTGCTCTACCACCACGCACAATAAAACTACTCTAAGAGAGTACCCGAAATTCCAATTTATGTCACAAAGAAAGCATGACAAATATGCAAAAGAAAAGTCCACATTTTACAAATTCCATTAAAGATGTAGCAAATTTTTAACTGAAAAATTCGGAGAAAATTTCAAAAAATTCCAATGTAGTTATATCAAGAATCTTGAAAGTAATTTTTAAAATTTGGAATGGAATGCATGAAATTCAAAATTTTTCTAGTTTTGCTTCTTCTTATGTAAATAAAAAATTTGTCATTTTAAACAAACAAAGTAGCACTTGCAAGTTTTCTTGAAGATCAACAAGAAAAAACGACGGGCCGGGCCGGATACAGCAACAGGAGAAAATATCTTACATGTCAATGAGTTCTTTCCGATTAGGTTTTTAGCTCAATAATAAGGTCCTCTCTTTTATAGCGACACCTGTTTTGGGAGAAGGTTTTACGTGGCATTGTACTTCACAAAAGTACCGCTGAACACTTTTTTTTTTCTTTAGTGTTCATCCTGGTTGAAGGAGATTCCAGACTTGCTCTGGAATCTCGCGGTGAGATTGCCATGGCCATTGTGCGCGAATGGAGCGATGTTGTTGGTGTTGACGTCGCGGAGGACGAAACGCGGGTATATTGTTGCGAAATCGTCCACCCACGATTCGATCTGGTGGAGCTAGCTTCAACCATTTGGATCGGGTGAAGGAAAAGATGACTGGAGTAGCCGGTATGGTTAGGCGTGTTCTGAGAAGCGATTGGGGTCTTAGCCGTCGCTCTGTTCTGTCCATATATGGTGGTCTATTGGTTGCTTGCGCTGAACTTTTTTTTCTGATATTCATCCTGGTTGAAGGTGATTCCAGACTTGTTGTGGAAACTTGCGGTGATAAGATTCCAGACTTGTTCTGGAAACTTGCGGTGAGCTTGCCAGCATTGTGCGCGAATGGATCGATCGTGTTGGTGATGGCGTCGCGAAGAACAAACCCGTGACAATGCTGCTCCATGGCATCTTGTCGTGGCATCGTCCACCCACGATTCGATCTGGTGGAGCCAGCATCAGGAATGTGGCGCTCGTAAAATATCTGTTTCGGAGAGAATGGATTTCCTGATCAATTTGGATCGGGTGAAGGAAAAGGTGACTGGAGTAGCCGGTAGGGTTAAGCGTGTTCTGAGAAGCTATTGGGGTCTTAGTCGTCGCGCTGTTCGGTCCATATATGGTGGTCCAGTTGTTGCTTGCGCAACGGAATGCGCGGAATTGCTGCGACAGTCTTAGGACAAAAGAAGATCCTCTCTTGTCAGAGGGTGGCAATACTGGCTTGCTTGCCTGTGTGTAGGACTGTTTCGACAGATGCACTACAGGTATTGCTTGGCGCACCCCCGCTTGATTTATTCGTGAGTTACATGGCCGTTCTGTATAGTGGGAAAAAGGGAATTCCATTAGTGCGTGAGGACTGGCTCACCGCTTCTGAGCTAGCAGATGGGGATGTTAGGCGGCTCAAGTCACTCCTTTTGGAGCGTCTTGATGATAGGTGCAAAACTAGATGGTGGAACAGTGACAATGGTTGGGTGACTTACGAATTTATTTGGGACGCGACATTCGTACGTGACCGCCCGGTTTTGGCCTAAGTCTGGGCTTCATACTGACGGAACATGGTTCCTTTAATACATTTTTGCATCAGAGGAATTTGAACGCGACTGATCTGTGCGATTGTGGGAGACCTGAGGACTGGAGGCATGTACTGACGGAATGTCCGTACAGAGATTTAGGCGCAATAGAGATTAGTGTACGGGGTGGGATTTCAGTAGGGCCCTTGAAGACGAGACGACTTTCCCGGGAGGTATTTCTTTTCTCGGGAGGTATTTCTTAGGAGACGGACAAGACTTAGTGGAGGCGTGAATACATGCTAGCTATCCATAACGAGGTGTTGCTGTACTGGCGCGTCCAAGTGATTTGGTGCTGTGCATGACATGGCCTGGCACCTGTCTTGCCTTGCGGCGTTTGCCCATCGTTGGTGCCCGTAGCTTTTGTGGTTTTGTTCGGTCATCCAGGAGGGCGGCCGCGTTGATTGTGAGTCCCATGTTGAAGCAGAAATGTATGGCGTAGCCCGTGTCCTGTTTATGTTTGTGTATATCGTCCTGATGTATGTTGTTTTGGTGCATACTTTTGTATGCTGGCTTAAGGTCGGCTTGAACATGAATCAACCTAGGGGAGTGGTATTGAGAATAATTAAGGATTTTTTAAGTAGCTCGGCATTCTTTTTAGAGGTTACTTTATAGTTCTTAGAGCGCAATACAAGCTGATTATTTGCTTAGGTGTATATCCATAGTGGCATGTGGCGGATTAATATCTGCACCCTCTTTTCAAACTAACCTAAGGTCGGCTTAGGGCAATTCATTTCTCCCAGTTGACCAGTGCGAAACTGTTTGGGGTTCAACTGGTAGTAGTCATTCAAGGCTACGAAGTCTGACCGAAGATTCTTATCTGGTACCATGGTTGTCAGGTGCCCCTGGAACTTCGGTTTCAGCCTGGCGATGGTGAGGCTCCAGTGGGGAGCAATGTGGTGGCTGTGGTTTGTACCCAATCGCGGGTAGAGCATAAGCTCGGCGTGGAGTTGCGTTTTCAACCGGGTGCCGTAACCCGTAGATCGGAAAGAGTTTTAGGTAGTGCTTCGCTCCTAACCAAGGAGGTGAACACGTCCAAATACGTGGGATCAAATTGGTACTCATGTGTGGATTACCACATGTGGGGCCGTTGGTAGAAGCATTGTATTCACCCTTGGGCTTAGCAGGTTTGGGCCGTGATGGCAGGCATCTGCGTTAAACACGAAATTCGTGTTATCTACAGGTTTCGAAACCAGACGTTCGGCGACTCGAACCATCTGCGTTACAGTGGCCTCCACAGTTATCTATCACCCGATTTTCAGTTTTAGAGCCCTTGTCGGCATATTTCTTAACTGACTTTCTCAAAGATTTATTTCTTCCAGGGGATCTGTCCGGAACAGTCTGACCAGAGACTTTAATCTGGTATCACGGGTGTCAGGTGCCCCTGGAACTTCGGTTTCAGCCTGACAATGATGAACATTCCACTAAGGAACAGAGGCAAACTTCTCACATATGAATGAGCGCAGTCCGATTCAAGTTTAAACTCAATGATAAGGGGCCTCCTTTTTATATAGCCGAGTCCGAACGGCGTGCGGCAGTGCGACACCTCTTTGGAGAGAAGTTTTACATGGCATACTACCTCACAAATGTTGCCAGCATTAGGAGGGGAAAACCTCCGCTGAAAAATTGTTTTTTCCGATGGTCTCGCCAGGATTCGAACCCAGGCGTTCAGAGTCATAGGCGGACATGCCAACTTCTGCGCTGCCCAAATAGTACGAATTTGCTAACAATTGCAATATGGAGCTCTAATATGAGGTATTTTAGAGTAAAACAAGAATCTGATATATATTTTCAAGGCCAACTCACTGAGTGGCCGCCCATCACCCAAGACACCGCCCAAGCCGGTCATGTTTGCCGACTATGGAAAAATGGTACACAAATGAAAGATATTTGGGAGTAGACCATGAATCTGATATCAACATTCGGGACCAGTTGTCTAACCGACATCCCAACCGCAAATAGGATGTAATTGATCACAATGACAATTTGGGTTTTCAAGAGAGTGAAGCTTGATAGTCATAGTTTTTAGAGCTCATACCCCAAACCGAACATATTTGCTGAGATTACCAAACGTATTTGATATCCAATTTTGAGGCCAATTCAAATAAATGATATTTGAGAGTAGAGCAAGATGCTGATATATTTTCAGGGCTAAGTGTTTGGGCGACTACTTCACTCCCCAAAAAAACACCCCTAAATCGGACATATTTATCGACCATGTCAATGTGGGGGTTAAATGAAAGGTATTGGGGAGTAGAGCACGAAATTGATGTCCACTTTCGGGACCAATTTTCTGGGTATCTACCCTTTCCCCAAAAACACCCCACAATCAGCAATTATTTACCTATCATAGCAATATGGGGCTCAAATAAAGGTATTTGGGAGTATAATACGAATCTGATATCTAAAAGTGGGAGCATGTATTTTGGGGCACCGCCCACAAATTTACCGACCATGGTAATATGTGGCTCAAATGAAAGGTATTTGAGATTAGAAAACGAATTCGATTACCAATTTTGAGGCCAAATGTTTTTGGAAACGCCTCATCCCATAAACTCCCCTTAGACCAATGGCAATATGGGGTTTAAAAAAAATGGTTTTTGAGGGTAGAGCACGATGATAATATTTTTTCAGGGCTAAGTGTCTGGGGGTCCACACCACCCCCACCCCAACCACCAACCTAGGGCACCGGCACCCCGTGGCACCGCCACCCTGTGGCACCGCCACCCTGTGGCACCGCCACCCTGTGGCACCGCCACCCTGGGGCACCGCCACCCTGGGGCACCGCCACCCTGGGGCACCGCCACCCTGGGGCACCGCCACCCTGGGGCACCGCCACCCTGGGGCACTACAAAAATCCAAAATATCGGGCTCCAATAAAGTCTTTTAAGCTAATATAAGTCTATAACATCCAAACTTAAATGACCATAAAGCCTCCGAGCGAATTCATAGGCCGAATAAAGATCATATGGAATTCAGATAAGGATATTTAAAAATAAATATTTAATGGATAATTTTGTTTCATATATTGGGTTGCCCAAAAAGTAATTGCGGATTTTTCATATAGTCGGCGTTGACAAATTTTTTCACAGCTTGTGACTCTGTAATTGCATTCTTTCTTCTGTCAGTTATCAGCTGTTACTTTTAGCTTGCTTTAGAAAAAAAGTGTAAAAAAAGTATATTTGATTAAAGTTCATTCTAAGTTTTATTAAAAATGCATTTACTTTCTTATAAAAAATCCGCAATTACTTTTTGGGCAATAAAATAAAAGAAGGCGCAGAGGAGCGGGCCCTGTCCAGCAAGTTTAATTATAATACCTGTTGAAGAATATTATTGTGTGAGTATTGTTAATGGTCGGCACACAATTCCCATCAGTTGAAGTAAAACAAATCGTAAGATATGCTGTAGCTTAAAACTGTCAAAGATTTTAAATACATTTCCAAAAAAAAAAAAAATCAAAACCACAAAGGCAAAATGTAAAGATTTAAAATTCTTAACTTAAGGCTGTAAAAATAATGCAAAACAAATTTGAAGATTAACAGTAGTCATCTCAATAATAATCCTATTTTAAACCGACATAATAAATGCTCGGTATTATTGGGTACTTTTTGCCATATATCCAGTGATTATGTATTACAAGGTTTTTTTCATTCAACATGTCTATTTTTATACCCACCACTGTAGGATAGGAGGTATATTCATTTAGTCATTCCGTTTGCAACATATGGAAATCTTAATATCCGACCCTACATATATTTCGGATCGTCCGCCCGTATGTCTGCCCGTCCGTCTGCTGTAATCACTCTAGAGCCTTCAAAAATTGAAATATGGAGCTGAAATTTGGCACAGATACGTCTTTTTGATGCACGCTGATTAAGTTTTTGAACGGGCCAAATCGGACCATATTTGAATAGTTTATATATAAAATTCAATTTTTGTTTGAAATTTTCACAGATTGTGTAGGTTGGTCTAGAAGGAAACATAGACTATAGAATTTTTTGATATCGGGAGGGGGAGCTGACCCTCCCCCTTACCCCAAAAGTACTATCAAAAAATAAAAGTGAAGCGATAGGGACAATATGGAATTCAAATGAAAGGTATTCAAGAGTAGAGTACGAATTTCATAATAAAAGTTAGGTCCAAGTACCTGGGGAGTCGCCCCAGCCCCAAAACCCCTTAAAATAGGTTTATATGACGATCATGACAATATGGGACTCAAATGAAAGGTATTCGGGAGTAGATTACGAATATGGTCAGGAAGAAGAAATATGCTTTATTATTTCTTGTTATCGGAAGGGGGCGGACCCCCTCCCCGTTACCACAAAAATACCACCCAAAATCACAAGTAGACCCATAAACACAATATGGATATCAAATGAGAGGTATTGAAGAGTAGAATACGAATATGGTATTAAACATTGGGTCCAAGTACCCAGAAAGTCGCCTTAACCCCAAAAATACCACCCAAAATCGCAAGTGTACCGATAAAGGCAATATGGATATCAAATGAAAGGTATTGAAGAGTAGAATACGAATATGGTATTAAAAATTGGGTCCAAGTACCCAGAAAGTCGCCTTTATCCCAAAATGTCTAAAAACAGAAAAATTGGTCGTCCATATCAATATGGGGCTTAAATGAAAGGTATTCGGGAGTAGATTACGAATCTGGTATACAAAATCAGATCGAAGTGTAGGGGGTCACCCAACCCCTAAAAACTCCACAAATGGGCATATGACCCATCATGACTATATGAGACTCTGTCAAAAAAAGGAAAACTAGGTAATATAATTTTTAGATATCGAATGGTGGCCGACCCTCCCCCTTACACCAAAACAGCCACCCAAAATCAAAACAGAACGGATGGGCACAATATGGGTATCAAATGAAAGGCATTGGAGACTAGAAAATGAATATCATATTAAATGTTAAGTTCAGCGGGCCGCCCCATACCAAAAACTCCTCTAAACAGAAATATTCGACGTTCCTATCAATATGGGACTGAAAGAAAAGTATCCGGCAGTAGATTACATATATGGCATAAAAATTTAGGTCCAAGTAATGGGAGGTCGCCTCACCCCCAAATACCTCCAAATGGGCACATCAGGCGACAATGGCAATATGGGATTCTTATGAAAGATATTTGGGAGTACATTAAAAATATGACTTTAAAATTTGAGTTCAAGTCAAGGTGGCTCTTTTACATCAAATAGATTAATTGACGTATTATGGCAATATGGGACTCAAATGAAAGGTATTTGAGAGTAGAAAACGAATTTGATATCCAATTTTGGGGGTACGCCTTTAACCACCCCTTAAACTGAACTTCATTTCCGACTATAGCAATACGGAGCTCAAATCAACGGTATTTGGGAGTAAAGAACAAATTTGATATTGATTTTCAGGTGCCGGTGGCCTCCCCAGCCCCAAAACACCCTCAAAACGGTTCATACTTAGCCACCATGACAAATTGGGATTCAAAGTTAAGGAATTTGGGAGTGGACATGAATTTGATATCCATATTTGAGTCGAAATGTCCCCCTGAAAAGCCTAATTTCAAAAACACCAGATCTCGGAGATTGGTAATGCGATTAGTTCGAAATTGTTAGAGCGCAAAAAGTTTTGGGGACGGGTGCCGCGGGGACAGCCCAAAACCCACCAAATGGATATATAGACCCTTTTTATTGTACCCACCACCGAAGGATGGGGGTATATTCATTTTGTCATTCCGTTTGCAACACATCGAAATATCCATTTCCGACCCTATAAAGTATATATATTCTTGATCAGCGTAAAAATCTAAGACGATCTAGACATGTCCGTCCGTCTGTCCGTTTGTCCGTCTGTCTGTTGAAATCACGCTACAGTCTTCAAAAATAGAGATATTTTGCACAGAGTCTTTTTTTGTCCCTAAGCAGGTTAAGTTCGAAGATGAGCTAAATCGGACTATACCTTGATATAGTCCCCATATAGACCGATCCGCCGATTTAGGGTCTTTGGCCCATAAAAGCCACATTTATTATCCGATTTTGCTGAAATTTGAGACAGTGAGTTGTGTTAGACCCTTCGACATCGTTCGTCAATTTGGCCCAGATCGGTCCAGATTTGGATATAGCTGCCATATAGACCGATCCTCAGATTTAGGGTCTTAGGCCCATAAAAGCCACATTTATTATCCGATTTTGCTGAAATTTGGGACAGTGAGTTATGTTAGGCTCCACGACATCCTTCGTCAATTTGGCTTAGATCGGTCAAGATTTGGATATAGCTGCAATATAGCCCGATCCTCCGATTTAGGGTCTTAGGCCCATAAAAGCCACATTAATTGTCCGATGTCGCCGAAATTTGGGACAGTGAGATAGGTTAAACCCCATGAAATAGTTCTGCATTATGGCACAGATCGGTCAAGATTTGGATATAGCTGCCATATAGACCGATCTCTCGGTTTTAGGTTTTGGGGCCAGAAAAAGCGCATTTATTGTCCGATGTCGCCGCAATTTGGGACAGTGAGTTGTGTTGGTGACCGATCAATTTCACTCAGATCGATCAAGATTTGGATATAACTGCCATATTGACCGATCTCTCGATTTAAAGTCTTGGCCCCATAAAAGACAAATTTATAATCCGATTTAACTGAAATTTGACACATTGACTTATATTAGGCTTTTCGACATCCATGTTGTATATGGTTCCGATCGGTTTATTTTTAGCAATACCTAATAAAAAGACCAAAATTTTTACCGGATTTTGATGTAAGGTGGTTTACATATATACCCGAGGTGGTGGGTATCCAAAGTTCGGCCCGGCCGTACTTAACGCATTTTTACTTGTTTTTTTTTTCGATTTAGCTGAAATTTTAAACAGTGAGTAGTTTTAGGCCTCCAGATATCTGATCCAAATATGGTTCAGATCGGACTATATTTAGGTATAGCTGCCATATGGACAGATCTCCAGATAAAGCGTCTGAAGCCCATAAATGCTTTATTTATTACCCGATTTCGTTGAAATTTGAAGCAGAGGGTTATTTTAAGCCTGCTGATATCTGAGCTAAGTATGGATCAAATCGGACCATATTTAGATATAGCTGCCATATAGACCGATCTCCCGATAAAGGGTCTAAAGCCCATAAAAGCTTTATTTTTTAAGCGATTACGCTGAAATTTGAAACAGTGAGTAGTTTTATGCCTCCTAACATAGGATCCAAATATGGTTCAGATCAGACCATATTTAGGTATAGCTGCCATTTAGATCGATCTGCCGTTAGAAAGTCTGAAGCCCCTAAAATCTTTATTTTTTATCCTATTTTGCTGAAATTTAAAGCAGAGGGTTATCTTAAGCCTCCTGATATCCAACTTAAATGTAGATCAAATCGGACTATATTTAGATATAGCTGCCTGTAGACCGATCTACCGATAAAGGGTCTGAAGCCCATAAAAGCTTTATTTTTTAACCGCTTTCGCTGAAATTTGAAACAGTGAGTAGTTTTAGGTCTGCTAACATAGGACCCAATTATGGTTTAGATCAGACTATATTTAGATATAGCTGCCATGTAGACGGATCTACCGATAAAGGGACTGAAGCCCATAAAAGCTTTATTTGTTATCCGATTTTGCTGAAATTTGCAACAGTGGGTAGTCTTAGTTCTCCCGACATCCGTCCCAAATATGGTAAAGATCGGGCTGTATTTAGATGTAGCTGTCATATAGACCAATGTGCCGTTTAAGGGTCTGAAACCCATAAAAGCTTTATTTTTTATCCGATTTTGTTGAAATTTGAAATACAAAACTCAACAATGACTTGTATTTATTAGCCCACTCAATATCTGTGTCGAATTTGGTTGCATAAGTTATCCAATTTTCACCGGATTGTGATAAAATGGGATTTACATATATATACCCGAGGTGGTGGGTATCCAAAGTTCGACCCGGCCGTACTTAATGCCTTTTTACTTGTTTTAATCCCCTACCTTAACCATGGTCAAGTACAAATTTGTGTGACAGATTTCAGTTACCACCGATTACTCCTGCCGACATTGATTGGTCGGTCTATCATTGCTGACGGGCGGCCTTAAGTATGAGGTGTTGGTGCACTGTGCGACGGCCGACCGATGTGGAGATGAAGATCATGATGATCTTTCGGATAAATATATACTTTGTGTAAATATAACAGTATGTATAGGTATATTTAAAACACATGAACGTACATCCAAATGTACTCATATGTATTTACTATTTATCCATCTGTAATAAGTGCTGATATATGCACATGTGTGAATTTTCTGTATGTGTGTGTGTGTGTTGCTTTTACTACATGGCGCTACCATGTAATTGTTTTTATTTTTAAAATTGTATTTTTTGTTTTTTAAAAAATTTCCATAAATTATCACCACACTAGGTCATTGCAAAACATTTCTGAGCCCTTTTTGGGTACATAAAATTTCTTTTTTTTTTTCATTAAATTTTGAAAGTTTTTATTTTTTGTTAAAAATATTTTTGACACTTCTGTGTTTTATAACTGTGTTTACTTTTTAACAACTATATGTGTATGTGTGTGTTTTAAAACATTTTCATTTCTTGGTTTATTTTATTTTTTTTTTTTGTTTTGTTTTGCTTTAATTAATTTTCAATTAATCTTTTTTTGTGAAATTTGTGTATATTTTGTTTTTGTTTTATTTATGGCAAACAAACATACGTACACCACCAGGAATATTCACATGAACGCGATTCATACATTACGAAGACGGACACACGAAAAGATTTTTTTTATGAGAAAAAAAAAACAGCAGCGGCAAAAATTAAAAAAAAAATATATCGAAATACAAAATTTATGTGCGTTCGATGTACACCGTCGTACTCATATTATCCGTGCAAAGAGCGCGACGGCGGCGGCGGTGGCGGCAACGGCCAATGTATTTAAAAAAGAAGAATACACATTCATATATTTTTTTTTGTATTTTTTTGTATATATATGTAGCACTTTTGATGTCTTTGTTGTTGTTGGAGTTGTATTTGTTGCTGTTGTGTTATTTTCTTTTAATTTTTTGTGTTTCGGTGTCGTCTCGTCGAAAACTCAGCAAAAGAATCGAACTTTTTTTGTAAATTTTTTTTTTATTTTTTTTGATTAATTTATATCGCCGCCTTTGTGCGGCACTACTCTCTGTGTATCTCTCAATGTGCGGCGGCAGTCGATGTGTCGCGCACGTTAGTCGTATTTCACAAAACGAAGAAATAAATAATGTAACAAAAATAATATTGAAATGAAAACCGTATTTCGAATTTCGCCACCCGGTACGCGGTACGTTTTCGGAAGACGTACGAACTCCAACAATTGACGATATTTAACTGAACTGAAAAAATGAACAAATGAACAAGCCGCTTGGCCAGTTCGAACATGGCACGCACTTGTGCCAGTGTTGGCAAAAATATGCATTGCAGTTGAGTACTTAAATGGGTACTAATGGCAATGGAGAGGGTTGTGCAGTAGCATGGGCTAAACAAATAAATGTTTGAAGCGAGTTTTTATGAAATGATACAGAAATATCTACAGTGGTAGAGAATCGCAAATCGAGCGAAATGAAATGAATGGAAATGGTATAACGATGAGGCTATCTATCGGGCTAAAACTTATTGAAGTTTAGTAGTATTGATTAAGAGCACAAATAGAATGATAAGACTAGCAATAAAATGATTTTTGCAGTCCGATTTTACTGAAGTTCGCAACAATAAAGTACAGTTGTGTTCAAAAAACCAAATACTATTATACCCACTACCGTAGGACAGGGGGTATAATCATTTAGTCATTCTGATTGCAACACATCGAAATATCAATTTCCAACCCCACAAAGTATATATATTTCGGATCTTCGTAAAATTCTTAGACGATTTAACGATGTTCGTGTGTCTGTCCGTCTATCCGTCCGTCTGTTATATTCACTCTAGAGAGATTTTTAGCTGAAATTTGCCACAAATACGTTATTTTGATGCACGCTGGATAAGATCTTGAACGGGTCAAATCAGATCTTATTTGGATAAAGCGGCTATGTAGTCCGATCTGCCGATAAAGGGTCTTATGCCCATAAATGCTTAATTTTGTATCCGATTTCGCTGAAATTTAAAACAGTAAGTGGTTTAAGGCTTCTCGACAACTGACCCAAATATGGTTCAGATCGGACTATATTTAAATATAGCCACCATATAGACCGATCTCCGGATTAAGGGTCTAAAGACTATAAAAGCTTTATTTATCACTCGATTTCGTTGAAATTTGAATCGGTGGGTTATTTTAAGCTTCCCGACATCCCACCTAAATATGAATTAGATCGATCCATATTTAGATATAGCTGCCATATAGACCGATCTCCCGATAAAGGGTCTGAAGCCCAAAAAAACTATATTTTTAAACCGATTTCGCTGAAATTTGAAACAATGAATAGTTTTAGGTCTCCCGACATCTGCCCCAAATATGGGTGGGATCGGACTATATTTAGATTTAGCTGTTATATAGACCCATCTGCCGATAAGTGGTCTGAAGTTTATAAAAGCTTTATATATTACCCGATTTCGCTGAAATTTAAAACAGTGAGTAATTCTAGGACATCCGTCATCCGACCCAAATGGTAAAGATCGTATTGTATTTAGATATAGCTGTCATATAGACCGATAAGCCGGTTAAGGGTCTGAAGCTCATAAAAGCTTTATTTATTACCGGATTTTGTTGAAATTTGAAATACAAAAATTCAACAGTGACTTATATTTATTTGATCACTCAATGACCGTGCCTAATTTGGGTGCATAAATTATCCAATTTACGCCAGATTGTGGGCAAAGGGGGTTTACATATACACCAGAGGTGGTGGGTATCCAAAGTTCGGTCCAGCCGAGCTTAATGCCTTTTTACTTGTTTTTTATCCCATTTCGCTGAAATTTTAAAGAGGGCGTATTTCTAAGCCTCCCAACATGCGACCTAAATATGGTACAGATCGGACTATATTTAGATATAGCAGTAATATAGACCGATCTGTGGCATAGACCAAAAGCAAGTAATTCCCTAAAAATTTGCAAAATTGGGCATCTTAAATAAAGTTGTTCTAACTGGCTAAAGTCTTTAAAATTAGGAGAACAAATTTCCGATGCAGTGTTTACCCTCAGCAAAAAAATAGCATTTCAGACATGACAACTTCGACTTTAAGACTCGCTTATAGTGGAGGCCACCGCATGGCAGAGATTAGCATGACGGCATATGACGCTGAAGGTCTTAGTTTGAATCCTGGCGAGAATATCAGAACAAATTTCAGTGGTGGTTATCCCCTCCTAATGCTGGCGACATTCATGAGGTACTATTCCATGATTGGAGGCCAACGCGCTATGACGCTGAACGTCTGGGTTGGAATCCTGGGGACCATCCTTGGACCATCAGAAAAAAATTTCAGCGGTGGTTTTCCCCTTCTAATGCTGACAACCAAATGTCTAGGTACTATGCCACGTAAAACTTCTCTCCAAAGAGGTGATGCACTGCGGCAAGCCATTTGGACTCGGCTGTTAAAAAGAGGCCCATTATCATTGATTTTAATCTTGATTCGGACTGCACTCATTGATATGTGAGAAGTTTGCCCCTGTTCCTTAGATGAATGTTCATAGGCAAAATTTGCAGATTTGCATACAATATAAAAAAAACTCCCCACTTGGGCACGCCATTCGGACTCGGCTACCAATATGAGGCACTTATCATTGAGAGATAAAGATAGAGGCCATCTTCAACTATGCGTATTATTTGTATAGGCGGTAGAGTGAATTCAACAGACAGACAGATAATAAGATATGTTGCAAATGGAATAACAAATGGTCTTTGGTGGTGGTTAATCTGGCCACATAGCTAATCTGGCCTTATAGCTCAGCATGAAATATTCCAACAATCTGGTATTAGTCAAATCGAAGAAAAATAATAGAAAAAACGTCCATCACATTTCTTCCGTATATAAAAAAATAATACTTGCTACTAAAAAAAATAACTACAACTTAAGTGGCTTAACTGAACTATACCGGCCGTTTTATAATTTAATTCAAAGCACTTACTTATTTTACCATAAGTAACTTCAAAAAAACATGTGAAACCCATAACATTTGAGTTATGTCCAAGTCCTTATTCCATAGCACTAAAATAAGTACAAAAGCATTTCAATTATTGCCATCACTGACATGTGTTGCGCTGCAAACATCATCGAACATGTTGCGAATGAAGCAGCCAACAACAAACATCCAACTAGTCATGGCGCAGCTGTTACGTTGTCTTACAACTGCTGCTGTGTATTGTGGGTGTAGCGATGTGAGTGTGTGTTTGTGATGGCAAGTGTGTGGATTGAGTTTTTAAAGAGTCTTTGGCTCTTTTATGTTTGTTGTTTCTTCGCGTTGTTGCCTTTGCTGTGGTTGTTCTTGTTGGTGTGCGGATGATTGAGGAAGAGAGCGAGGCCCACCCCCTCGCAATACAACAAAAACAATGAAACCAAGTGTTGGGAATTATTGTTGTTGTCTTTCTTACAACGCTAATAACTGTGTGACTTTGCTACCGACAATGGAAGACGAGCGATCTCGATCGCGCAGACATAGTATCTCAAGAAAGACACATCAGCAGCAGCAACAACAATATCAACAACAACAAGGCAGCTAAAGTCATGTAAACACAGCTTTAAAGTGGGTGGGTGTCGGTCGGTCGTTTGCAGTCGCACTTGAACTATGTGTGCTCCCCATTTGCTGCTGCCGCCGCTTCTTCTTCTTCTTCTGCGTCATCATCTTTTTGTGTGCTGTTGGTTCAGCATTTTTGTTGCTCATGGCTGGATTTTTGCTTCCCAGCTCCAAATTAGTCATTATGCGCCTGCTTGACTGCCTACCCCGTTCATTGTCTCTGATAACTACATTATTGTTGTTGCTATTGTTTAGGAGGTTGCTATTGGTGTTGACGCTGGTAGTGGTGATGGCGGTGGTAAAATTTAAAATCGCAACAATTAAATTTGCGCATATGAACATCAAACGTTCCTTTTTCAGCTGTTAAAATGCCAAAATCGTTTTATATTCTATGGGAATTCCGGCGCATGGGAGACAAGCCCAGAATGAAGCTTTTACAGTGTCTTTTTTTATAAATAGAACCGCTTTATATATCTTATGCTGAGTGTGATGGCTGTTGAGTGGATAAATTGTCCGGGTTTCTTTGGGAAAGCCCAGGATAGAAACCGGATAAATCAATTAAACTGCAGTGAAGAAATTGTTTTTTTTTTTTAATTTAAAAACATGAGGACATAACTCTCATATCAAAGGAAATGGATTTATTTAATCGGATATTGACCAAAGTCTGATATCTGCCTACGGCTCGACAAAAGACAAGGCCGAACAGACCATGAATATATTTTGCGAGCACTTAGAGAGAACATATCTACGTTAAAAACAAAGGTGGAGAGAATATCGTCCGCAAATGATCGCAACGGCATACACCACTCGACTTATACAATTGCTTGAAGAAATCAGTCTTTGTCCTGATCAAATATCCTCGCTATGGCACACCATTGCCTAGTCCATGGAAATTTCCGAGTGCGGCTACGTGGCAACCCTGCAGTCAATAGCGACGCACCAAACTAAGGAGCGGTAGCGGGATAAATAACAAGTAACAACAAGCAAAATCGGGAGTTCGGTTTATATGGGAGCTTTATCAAGCTATTGATCTATTCAGACCATATTAGACACGTATGTTGAAGGTCATGATAGAAGCCGTTGTACAAAATGTCTGCCAAATCGGATGAGAATTGCGCCCTCTAGAGGCTCAAGAAGTCAAGATCCCAGATCGGTTTATATGGCAGCTATATCAGACAGTTATTGGAAGTCATATCAAAACATCTCATGCCAAATTTCAGCCAAATCGGATGAGAATTGCGCCCTATATCAAGAAGTCAAGATCCCAGATCGGTTTATATGGCAGCTATACCAGGTTATGCACCGATTTGAACCATATTCAGCACAGTTATTGGAAGCGATACCAAAACACCATGGGCAAAATTTCAGTCAAATCCGACGAGAATTGCGCCCTCTAGAGGCTCAAGAAGTCGAGACCCAAGAACGGCAGCTATATCAAAACATGGACCGATTTGGCCCATTTACAATCTCAACCGACCTACACTTATAAAAAGAAATTGTACTATATTTTTAAGCGACTAGCTTGACCTAATTGGGCCCTATAAATGATGCTTTTGGTAAATTCACCATAGAGCAAATATGTATTGAGACTCTATTAATTTCTTGAAAAGACCCAAGATAAATACTTTCGTCGACTACAAAACTTTTTTCGACAGTCATATGCGTTCGATTGTTATTCAAGTCGTGTTTTAGTTTAATGTCCCTGCCAAACTTATTCGACTTTACCGGATGACGCAGCATCCTCAGTGAAAATGTGAGAGAACAGTTTCGTTCCAATACCAAACAAGATTTCAGAAAGAGAAACCGCTAATCATGTGATCTTTTTAATATTCTGCTGAAGAAGATAATACAAAGTATATTATGCTGCATGCTGCTCACCTATGTCGACGACATGGATGCGTGGGAGATCGAGAGCTGCCACTGCCATCTATCAAAAGGTTACGTTGTTACTCAAGAAAATTATTTCCTACCAAAATGTAAGAAAAATCCTAACAGACGCTATCAAAACCTACCAATGTTTTACAAACCAAGAATGCGGTATGTTTTTATATCCACCATTTTGTCGTTTCATTAGCAATACAATAAAATATAAATTTTTAACCCTATAAGGTATATATCGATGGCTTGATATAAAGAGGACCCAAGTCAATATCTTCCAAATTGGGTTTTTTTGGAAGACAAATGTCGGATGCACCTGCCCTCAAAATTTCATGTGGATACAATTACAAATAAAGTCCTCCGAGGCGTCGATCTCTTGACAACACCAACAGATGTCAACATTTTTGACGCAAATACGAGATATATGTTTATATAACTTATTATGTCCTGTTATAATTCCGATAACCATACTCAGATGTGCTTTTTCCATTGACAACAGACTATCTATGTTCGATTTCGAGTTGTTGTTTGTTCACAACCGGCTGTTGAATTCTAGCGATTTAACCATGTTCGATAGTGATGGGTATACATCCAATATTGACACAAGCGCAAGGCTTGCACACGATCTCGCAAGCCTGTCCGCCTTCTCATTTCCAATGATATCCTTATGTCCGGGAATCCAGCATAAAGCCAGATTATGATTCCTCTGAAAACAATTTAAGACCTCTCGACGGAGACCAATAACTTTAGATCTTATACTCGTGCCAACAGAAACCTTCATTTCTTCTTGACTATCGCTGTATATACAGATGTTAGATCGATCTATACCCTTTGGGATAGCACAATCATTGCCGCCCTAGTTATCGCAAATACCTCTGCATGAAAAATCCTGCAGTTATCACACATTCCTACAGAGTCGGTATCTTAATACATAGTCGGCGCTCTACTATTTATGTCTCTAGTTGTAAGTCTGCCTGCAGTTCTTTCAATGTGCTGTCCAGTATACGGGTATGGCTAACTGGAGTTTTCCTAAGCAGGTTAAGCTGTAATAGTCTAAACATAGTCCTCTCTGGCGACTTCCAAATCAAACAAATCGATCGGCTGGATTCCCTATCATGACCTCTAGGGACCTTGTCGGAGTAGTGCCCATAGTCCCAGTCATGAAACTCAAGGCAACCCTGTCTAGATCGCGCAAATGTGTCCCGGCAACCAAACATGATAGTCATACGTAAGAACTGGCCTTACCACCCCCGAGTACAGCCAGTGCATCAACCTAGGTCGTAGACCCCACTTACTTCTTATAAGCTTCTGACAGCAGTAAAGAGCCGCAAAGGCCTTCTTTACCGGCGAGCTAGACCTTTTTTTTATATTAAGCCATCGTAGGTATATTCATAGACGATCTAGACATGCCCGTCTGCCTGTTTTCATACCCACCACCGTAGGATAGGGGGTATATTCATATCCGTTAGCAACACATCGAAATATCAATATCGAATATCAATATCGGATATATCGATATCGAATATCAATATCGCATATATCAATAACGAATATCAATATTGGATCGTCGTAAAATTCTAAGACGATTTAACGATATCCGTGTGTCTGTCCGTCTGTTGTAATCACTCTAGAGTCTTCAAAAATTGAGATATTAAGCTGAAATTTGGCAGCGAGACGTCTTTTTGATGCAAACTGAAATTTAAAACAGCGAATAGTTTTAGGCCTCCCCACAACTGACCTAAATATGGTTCAGATCGGACTATATTTAGGTATAGCTGCCATATAGACCGAACTGCCGATGAAGGGTCTGAATTGCAACAGTGGGTTTTTTTGAGCCTACCGACATATAGCTTATGGATGAGATCGGTATATATTTAGATATAATCGCCATTAAGACCGATCTCCCGATAAGGGGTCTGAAGCCCATAAAAGCTTATTTTAAGCCTCCCGACATCTGTCGTAAATATGGTTCAGATCGGACTATCGGACTTTATTTATTAGCCGATTTTGCTGAAATTTGCAACAGTGAGTTATTTAAGTCTCCCGACATCTGTCGTAAATATGGTTTAGATCAGACTATATTTAGATATAGCTGTCATATAGACCGATCTACCGCTAAAAGGTCTGATGGCCATAAATGCTTTATTTTTTTTACCAGATTTCGCTGAAATTTGAAACAGTGAGTAGCTTTAGGCCACCCACCATAGGACCTAAATATGGTCCAAATCAGACTATATTTAGATATAGACCGATCTCCCGATCAAGGGTCTAATGCCCATAAAAGCTTCATTTTTTTACCGATTTCGCTCAAATTTTAAACAGTAAGTAAGGAGGCCACCGTAGCTCCGAGGTTTACATGCGCTTATGACGCTGGACGCCTGGGTTTGAGTCCTGGCGAGAACATCAGAAAACATTTTCAGTGGTGAGTTACTACACCATTTCTCCACAAAGGGGTGTAGCACTGCGGTTCGGGCTCGGCTACAAAAAGGAGGCCCCTTATCATTGAGCTTAAACTTGAATCGGTCAGCACTCATTGATATGTGAGAAATTTGCCCCCGTTCCTTAATGGGGGAATGTTCATGGGCAAATTTGCATTTGCATATAAGATATCGTCGAAGTTTGAATTAACTTCAATGTTAACGCTAAGTATTCATGCATTTTGTAAGGTCCGCAGCGAATGTGCCAAAGGAGGAACGAGTCACAAAAAGGTGAAGTGAGATATGTGAGTACAAAAAATTCCGAAAACCTTCCATTTGTGTACCTCAGTGTCCTTATCGGTCCCCAAGTACTGCTCTGTGAAGTTTTTTTGTATGCAAATTTTGATCTTCGTTTTGTAGAAAGAATTTTTTTATTAATATTGAACTTGATCTTAACAATGACCTTTGGCCCTACTGAATCGAAAAACAATCTAAGGAGTAAATGTTCCCCCAATGCTATTAGAGGTTTTGAACAATCACTCACTCTCTCTCTCTCTCTCTCACACACACAAACATTAAAATTCCTGGATAAATTCATGGTTAACATTTAAAAAATAATTATTTATTTGTAAGATGAATAATTCGCGCTCATTCAAGACCAAATGAAATCATTGGTTAACCAGCTCTCGTACAACAAACCAACCAACAGACCGACCGACCTTTTCAGCCATCCTCCATACCACATTATCTCCTCGTCATGGCTTGTCATAACAATAAATAAGTAACTCGGTATAGTTTTCAATGTTTTGATGAATTGAATTGATGGCGAAGAGTATTTATTTACCATAAAAAATTAAACACCAAGAAATAAAGTTTCCCATCCCAATAGTCAGCCAATATTGTCGGGTCGGCTTCGCTTGTGTATTATATCGTGGTTCATAGTCATCGTCACTGTTGGCGCTGTCGCAGCCAGTGCTGCTGCTGCGACTGCTAATGAGTGTCGTCTTTGTTGGTTGGCTCAGTCACAGTTGAAGACGAGTGTGCGGATATTGGCATTTGTGGTGTGGCATTGCTGCTACAACTCCAACCTGTGACATGTTGTGTTTACGTTTGTTTCGAACCAAAAATAAGCAAATCGTTGCATTTGGCAATGGGGGTTAGTTCGATGGGTCTTTTGTTGTTGTATTTTTCAGTCTGCTTTCACACATTCACTTGTTTCGTTACAATCGCTCTGAGCGCCGCAGGGTGTTTGAAGTAGAAGAGTTTGGGTCACTCAACGTATCTCAAAAGATAGTTGACAAAAATCTGTAATTTCTTAAACATTGAGGTTATGATGGGGTCCTAAATAAAGCCAAAAAAAAAAAAAAAATTGAAAATTAGTGTTAGGTCATCACCTTGGTGGTGGAAATATCATTTCAAATGAATCTTCTTTTTTTCCTGTTAGTACAATAATTGTGAATAAACAAATGCGGTAACGTTTTGTTCGTCACAATTTATTACGCCTCCATCGCTTTCAATTTATTTCCTTGGGAATTTTTCGGGGATTTTTTTTAAATCAACAAAAATCATTTTTGTTGCTATTTCCAATTTTCAAATCATTTTGTTTGAAAATCATTTGTGTTTTAATTTTTTTCCTGGTGTTTCAAAATATGGCCACTATTAGAGGGCGGGGGAGCCTTCACATGTAGGTTATATATATATAGTTTAATTTATCTGCGGGGTCCAGACGAGCATCATTCCAGGCGCTTAAAAACACTTAAACTCATAACATATAGTTACCTTCAAAAAATGAAATCACTCGCTCGAGTTGTTTGCAATAAAATTCATTTCCTCAGCGTATGCGCTCAAGCAACAACATCGGAGAATTCCAAACATGAAACGAATACAAAAACAAATAAAAGTGTGTTAAGTTCGGCTGCGCCGAATCTTATATACCCTTCACCATGGATAGCAGTTATCAAGTTTTTAGTACACTCTTTCTTTATGGGCTGAAATTAAGAGAGAATAATAGGAGGTCATGAGAAATCCCATGAATTTTTTTTATGCTTGGATATGACTTCCGCCCTCTACACTGATAGAACAATGGCGGTACTTTACCAATACCGCCAGGTATTATTTTGTTCGGGTCGTTGAAAAAGATGTTTAATACCATTTGGTATCAATTCAATGCCAGACAATGCCTATTAAGAATTGACGGCGTCACATTTGTATTCTTGTCATCGCGCCAGAAGTGTTGTTGACCTTTGTACTTAAAATATTGAGGCCATTTTAATGTGTGTTTAATGCAATTTTTGCTCAAGTACTCGAAAGCAGTGAAAATGGAAATAGTACAAATTCTAAGGATAATCTACATCAAAAACAGGATAGTCTTTTGCATGGAGAACGATGCTGTATTGGTGTATTCATATGAAAACCACTTCATGGGATTCAATGAATATGGAATCAATTGCTAAGTACAAAGAATTGAGGTTGGTCACGCTAGATCGACTGAAAATGATATGAAGATCAAGAATACATACATATAAGGACTTTATGGGGTCTTTGACGAATATCTCGAGATGTTACAAACGGAATGACTCCATCCTATGGTGATAAATTCTGTGATAGGCGTAGGCTCTCCAAATCTGGCATTGCGCAGAAAGATAATTATAAACCATGCATTCATTTGGAGGAAATATAGAAGTATGAACAAATTGTTTTCAATTTTTTTTTTGCAGTTATTTTAATGATTTTTTTGTCTGAGGTTTTTTGTTGTTTTGTTTAAAAATATGCAAATATGAATAATAATAATTTGTTTACCCACATTGTACGATTCAAATCATCTACGCACTCCTTTGCATTCACGCCAAGTAACGTAATATTTTTATACCCACCACCGAAGGATGGGGGTATATTCATTTTGTCATTCCGTTTGCAACACATCGAAATATCCATTTCCGACCCTATAAAGTATATATATTCTTGATCAGCGTAAAAATCTAAGACGATCTAGCCATGTCCGTCCCTCTGTCCGTCTGTCTGTTGAAATCACGCTACAGTCTTTAAAAATAGAGATATTGAGCTGAAATTTTGCACAGATTCTTTTTTTGTCCATAAGCAGGTTAAGTTCGAAGATGGGCTATATCGGACTATATCTTGATATAGCCCCCATATAGACCGATCCGCCGATTTAGGGTCTTAGGCCCATAAAAGCCACATTTATTATCCGATTTTGATGAAATTCGGGGCAGTGAATTGTGTAAGGCCCATCGACATCTTTCGTTAATTTGGCTCAGATCGGTCCAGATTTGGATATAGCTGCCATATAGATCGATCCTCCGATTTATGGTGTAAGGCCCATAAAAGCCACATTTATGGTCCGATTTCGCTGAAATTTGAGACAGTGAGTTGTCTTAGGCCCTTTGACATATTTCTTCAATTTGGTCCAGATCGGTTCAAATTTGGATATAGCTGCCATATAGACCGATTTCTTGATTTATGGTTTTGGGCCCATAAAATGCTCATTTATTGCCCGATGTCCCCGAAATTTGGAACAGTGAGTTAAGTTAAGCCCCTTGACATACTTCGCCAATATCACACAGATCGGTCCAGATTTGGGTATAGCTGCCATATAGACCGATATCTAAGTTTTAGGTTTTGGGGCCATAAAAGACGCATTTATTGTCCGATGTCGCTGAAATTTGAGGCAGTGAGTTTGGTTAGGTTCTTCGAGGACCTTCTTCAATTTTGCCCAGATCAGTGCAGATTTGAATATAGCTGCCATATAGACCGATCTCTGGATTTAAGGTTTAGGGCCCATAAAGTTGGCATTTATTGTCTGATTTCGCCGAAATTCGGGACAGTGCTTAGTGTTGGGCTCTTCGACATGTTTATGCAACTTGGCCCAAATCGGTCCAGATTTGGATATAGCTGCCATATAGACCGATATCTCGATTTAAAGTCTTGGCCCCATAAAAGGCGCATTTATAATCCGATTTCACTGAAATTTGACACAGTGACTTATGTTCGGCTTTTCGACATCCGTGTCGTATATAGTTCAGATCGGTATGAGGTATATGAGTATAAGGTATGCAATTTTCACTGGATTTTGATGAAAGGTGGTTTACATATATACCCGAGGTGGTGGGTATCCAAAGTTCGGCCCGGCCGAACTTAACGCCTTTTTACTTGTTTTTTTTTAAATTTAATTTTTGTTATAAATTTTTTTTTTGAAAATTTTAGTTATTTTCCAAAATTTTAATGCGCTTTGAAAATTGGAATTTTTATGTATATAAAGGGTGATTTTTTTGAGGTTAGGATTTTCATGCATTAGTATTTGACAGATCACGTGGGATTTCAGACATGGTGTCAAAGAGAAAGATGCTCAGTATGCTTTGACATTTCATCATGAATAGACTTACTAACGAGCAACGCTTGCAAATCATTGAATTTTATTACCAAAATCAGTGTTCGGTTCGAAATGTGTTCATTCACCGTAACGTTGCGTCCAACAGCATCTTTGAAAAAATACGGTCCAATGATTCCACCAGCGTACAAACCACACCAAACAGTGCATTTTTCGGGATGCATGGGCAGTTCTTGAACGGCTTCTGGTTGCTCTTCACTCCAAATGCGGCAATTTTGCTTATTTACGTAGCCATTCAAGCAGAAATGAGCCTCATCGCTGAATGGTGAATGAACACATTTCGAACCGAACACTGATTTTGGTAATAAAATTCAATGATTTGCAAGCGTTGCTCGTTAGTAAGTCTATTCATGATGAAATGTCAAAGCATACTGAGCATCTTTCTCTTGACACCATGTCTGAAATCCCACGTGATCTGTCAAATACTAATGCATGAAAATCCTAACCTCAAAAAAATCACCCTATAAGAACACACTTTGAAATTTCTACAAAAATCTGAGTTTTTTATGAATTAATGTATTTTTATAGAATCTTAGATTTTCCATAAAAACTTATTTTTCGCAAATTTTAATTTTCTTTGAAAATTTAGATTTTCTATTAGAATTTGGATTTGGTTTGAAATTTGATTTTTTTTACAAATTTTAATTTGTCCTATGAAGGCGGGCGGAAGTGTTGCGTTTTATTTCTATGTTTGGTTGGTCTTTGCTAGTTTGTGTGTGTGTTCCTTATGGATTCGCAAATGGCAAAACCTATTCTCATGAAATTTTACAGTATGTAGACCAGCGATGCCTGAAACGAAAATGTGACTGTATGGGTGAAATACTCTCTTGAAGTTTTTTTAATCAAAATCACCAATTATTCAGTCCAAGAAATAATTTTGCAAAAATAAACATGAAATATTGGGTTGCCCAAAAAGTAATTGCGGATTTTTCATATAGTCGGCCTTGACAAATTTTTTCACAGCTTGTGACTCTGTAATTGCATTCTTTCTTCTGTCAGTTATCAGCTGTTACTTTTAGCTTGCTTTAGAAAAAAGTGTAAAAAAGTATATTTGATTAAAGTTAATTCTAAGTTTTATTAAAAATGCATTTACTTTCTTTTAAAAAATCCGCAATTACTTTTTGGGCAACCAATAAAAACATTTTAATATTTGTTTATACCTTCCAAGCGTTTTATCAATAAATACGAGGGTTGCCTTTTATATATCGGGATTCGACAGCCCTTGTGTTGCAATCTGCCAATAAGTGCTCAGGACGTTTTGACATACGAGCGCAATTTGTGTTATTTACAGGGATCACGAATAAAGACCCATTTCCTTCTAGGACGCATTGTTTAGGAGATACAGCCATTTTAAGTTTTCCAAGTGAAATTTCGATTTCTAATGGATTTTCAATGAAATTCTGAAATTTTTGGTGGAATCACGAATTAAGGCGCATTTCCCTCTAGGGCGCATAGTTTAGGAGATATAGCCATTTTAAGTTTTCCAACTGGAATTTCGATATTTAGTGGATTTTCAATGAAATTTTTGATTTTTTGATGGGTTAACGAATTAAGGCCCATTTCCCTCTAGGACGCATATTTTTGGAGATACAGCCATTTTAAGTTTTCCAAGTGAAATTTCTATTTCTAATGGATTTTCAATGAAATTCTGAAATTTTTGGTGGAATCACAAATTAAGGCCCACTTCCCTCTAGGACGCATAGTTTAGGAGATACAGCCATTTTAAATTTTTCAACTGGAATTTCGATACTTAGTGGATTTTCAATGAAATTTTTTATTTTTTGATGGGTTCACGAATTAAGGTCCATTTCCCTCTAGGACGCAAAGTTTAGGAGATACAGTCATTTTAAGTTTTCCAAGTGAAATTTTGATTTATAATGGATTTTTGATGAAATTCTGAATTTTTTGATGGGGTCACGAATTAAGGCCCGTTTCCCTCTAGGACGCAACGTTTAGGAGATACAGCCATTTTAAGTTTTCCAAGTGAAATTTCGATTTATAATGGATTTTCGATGAAATTCTGAATTTTTTGATGGGGTCACGAATTAAGGCCCATTTCCCTCTAGGACGCAGATTATTCTCACCCAAAAAATGGTAGTAAATCGTGAAAATTTTTGTGCGATTATTTTTTACAACTTTGGAAGTGGTTTAACTCGACAACAGTCCATCGATGAACTTAATATAATTTTTGGCAATGAAGCTCCATCAAGGACCAATGTTTATCGATGGTATGGTGAATTCAACCGAAGTCGTGGTTCACTCCAAGACAAATTTCGTGAAGGTCGTCCAAAATCAGTTGTTGTACCAAAAACCATTGTTGCTGTGCGCAACATTAGTGGGGCCAACCTTAGGCATTAGTGGGGCCAGCAGACATTCAATATTGCATAAGCATTTGGCCGTCAAAGCGCCCAAAAGAAAGGCTCTTGTCGATTGGTCGAAAGAAATGCTCCAGAAATACGAAACAACTGCATTGTTGAGCACTCAAAACATCGATTTGATGACATCCGCCGTATAGTCCTGACTTGGCACCGAATGACATCTTTTTATTCCATTACGCAAAATAAGTTTATATTTTGAGAGGTCAACGTTTTTCGACACCTTAAGAAGCGGTTGATGCGTTCAGAATACAGAAGTGCTTCGACTATTGATTCAAACGCATGCAAACGTGTATAGATCTTAAAGGGGGGATATTTTGAAAAAAACAATAAAGCGATTTTCGATGGTTAATATTTGTTTTTGTATTCTCTAATGCCCAAATATAAAAGGCAACCCTCGTATCATTGTTTTTCAAATAAAAACAATGATACGAGGTCTGATCAAAAAATTATTGTTGTTTTCATATATCGTGAGTTACGTACGTACGATTTTCGCTTAAGTTGCATACCCACCACCGAAGGATGGGGGTACATTCATTTTGTCATTCCGTTTGCAACACATCCTTTTCCGACCGAATGTGAATTCAACCGAGGTCGTCTGCCTGTTGAAATCATGCTACAGTAGAGCTGGCAAAATATCGATGGCACTATCGATATTCAATTTTTTTACTGAATATCGATTGATTTTTTCCGATGGATACTATCGCAAAAGTTAAATTTTGTGCAAAACTAAACATAAACAAGTAAGAGCATGCTAATTTCGGCCGGGCCGAATCTTATATACCCTCCACCATGGATCACATTTGTCGAGTTCTATGTGCGGTATCTCTTTTTAGGCAAACAAAGAATACTGATTAAGAACTGTTGTGCTGTTGGAGCTATATCAAATAACATTCCGATTCGGACCATAAATAAATGCCTTGTAGGGGCTCAAGAAACAAAATCGGAAGATAGGTTTATATGAGAGCTGCATCAAGCTATTGAAATTTCAGCCAAATCGGATGAGAATTGCGCCCTCTAGAGGCTGAGAAGTCAAGATCCCAGTTCGGTTTATATGGCAGCTATATCAGGTTATGTACCGATTTGTGTCAAGTATGGCGCAAATCTCATGCAAAATTTCAGCCAAATCGGATGATAATTGAGCGCTTTATTGACTCAAGAAGTCAAGAACCAAGATCGGTTTATAGTTCAGTCTAATCGGACGAGAATTTCGCCTTCTAGAGGCTCAAGAAATGTAGACCCAAGATCGGTTTATATGGCAGCTATATCAAAACATGGACAGATTTGAACCATAATTAACACAGTTATTGGAAGTGATACCGGAACACCACGTTCAGCCAAATCGGACGAAAAATGAGTCCTCTAGAGGCTCAAGAAGTCAAGACCCAATAAAATAAATAATAAAATATAATAAACAAGTAAAAGCGTGCTAAGTTCGGCCGGGCCGAATATACCCTCCACCATGGATCGAATTTGTCGAGTTCTTTTCCCGGCATCTCTTCTTAGGCAAAAAAAAAAAGGATATAAGAAAAGATTTGCTCTGCGATTAGAGCGATATTAAGATATGGTCCGGTTTGGACCACAATTAAATTATATTTATGTTGGAGACCTGTGTAAAATGTCAGCCAATTCGAATAAGAATTGCGCTCTTTGTGGGCTCAAGAAGTAAAATAGAGAGATCGATTTATATGGGAGCTGTATCGGGCTATAGACCGATTCAGACCATAATAAACAAATATGTTAATGGTCATGAGAGAATCCGTCGTACAAAATTTCAGGCAAATCGTATAATAATTGCGACCTCTGGAGGCTCAAGAAGTCAAGATCCCAGATCGGTTTAAATGGCAGCTATATCAGGTTATGAACCGATTTTAACCATACTTGGCACAGTTGTTGGATATAATAACGAAACACGTCGTGCAAAATTTCATTCCAATCGGATAAGAATTGCGCACTCTAGAGGCTCAAGAAGTCAAGACCCCAGATCGGTTTATATGACAGCTATATCAGGTTATGAACCGATTTGAACCATATTTGGCACAGTTGTTGGGTATCATAACGAAATACTACGTGCCAAAATTCATTCAAATTGGATAAGAATTGCGCCCTCTAGAGGCTCAAGAAGTCAAGACCCAAGATCGGTTTATATGACAGCTATATAAGTTTATGAACCGATTTGAACCATACTTGGCAAAGATGTTGGATATCATAACAAAACACCTCCTGCAAAATTTCATTCCAATCGGAGAAGAATTGCGCACTCTAGAGGCTCAAGAAGTCAAGACCCAAGATCGGTTAATATGGCAGCTATATCAGGTTATGGACCGATTTGAACTATACTTGGCACAGTTGTTGGATATCATAACAAAACACGTCGTGCAAAATTTCATTCCAATCGGATAAGAATTGCGCCATCTAGCAGCTCAAGAAGTCAAGACCCCAGATCGGTTTATATGACAGCTATATCAGGTTATGAACCGATTTGAACCATACTTATCACAGTTGTTGGATATCATAACAAAACACGTCGTGCAAAATTTCATTCGAATCGGATAAGAATTGCGTACTCTAGAGGCTCAAGAAGTCAAGACCCAAGATCGGTTTATATGGCAGCTATATCAAAACATGGACCGATATGGCCCATTTACAATACCAACCGACCTACACTAATAAGAAGTATTTGTGCAAAATTTCAAGCGGCTAGCTTTACTCCTTCGGAAGTTAGCGTGCTTTCGACAGACAGACGGACGGACGGACGGACGGACAGACAGACGGACGGACATGGCTAGATCGACATAAAATGTCGCGACGATCAAGAATATATATACTTTATGGGGTCTCAGACGAATATTTCGAGTAGTTACAAACAGAATGACGATATTAGTATACCCCCCATCTTATGGTGGAGGGTATAAAAAGTATTTGTGCCTAGATTTACTCCTTCGAGGGTTAGCGTGCCTTCCACGTCCGTCCGCCAGTACGTCCGTCCGTACGTCCGTCCGTCTGTCTGTTGAAATCACGCTTAAGTCTTTAAAAATAGAGATATTGAGCTGAAACTTTGCACAAATTCTTCTTTTGTCCATAAGCAGGTTAAGTTCGAAGATGGGCTATATCGAAATATATCTTGATATAGCCCCCATATAGACCGATCCGCCGATTTAGGGTCTAAGGCCTATAAAAGCCACATTTATTATCCGATTTCGCTGTTAGTTGTGAGTTGCGTTAGGCCCTTCGACATTCTTCTTCAATTTGGTTGAAATCGGTCCAGATTTGGATATAGCTGCCATATAGACCGATCTCTCGATTTAAGGTTTTGGGGCCATAAAAATGGCATTTGTTGTTCGATGTCGCCTAAATTTGGGACAGTGAGTTGTGTTAGGCCACTCGACATCCTTCTTCAATTTGGTCCAGATCGGTACAGATTTGAATATAGCTGCCATATAGACCGATCTCTCGATCTCGCCCATAAAAAGCACTTTATTGCCTGATGTCGCCGAATTTTGGAACAGTGAGTTGCGTTTGGTCCTTCGTCAGCCCTCTTCAATTTGACCCAGATCGGCCCAGATTTGGATATAACTGCCATATAGAACGATATTTCGATTTAAAGTCTTGGGGCCATAAAAGGCGCATTTATTGCCCGATGTTACCGAAATTTGGACAGAGAGTTAAGTTGAGTATCTCCACATATTTCTGCAATTTGGTCTAGATCGATCAAGATTTGCATGAAGCTGCAATATAGACCGATATCTCGATTTAAAGTCTTGGCCCCAAAAAGGGGCATTTATAATCCGATTTAACTACAATTTGACACATTGACTTATGTTAGACTTTTCGTCAACTATGTTATATATGGTTCAGATCTGTTTATTTTTAGATATAGCTTCTAAAAAGACCAATATTTTGTTATACACAATTGAACAATGACTTGTACTTATTAGTATTTGGTCCAAATCGGCACATGTTTCGATATAGCTGCTATAGTGCATAAGCTATGCATTTTTCACCGGATTTTGACAAAATCCTAGGTGGTGGGTATCCAAAGTTCAGCCCGGCCGAACTTAACGTCGTTTTAATTGCTAACTTTGATTGAAACAAAAAAAATTCAAATTCAATAAAATAAAAGTAAATAATAATTGACACAACTAATTTTTGAATTGAAAACTAACAAAATTTCAATCAGCATATTGATTGAACAATTTTTCAAAAAAATCAATTGAAAATGGAATTCAATCACGCCTGTAGTTGTTAAAGAATGATTGA
Source organism: Stomoxys calcitrans (assembly GCF_963082655.1). Lineage (NCBI taxonomy): Eukaryota > Metazoa > Arthropoda > Insecta > Diptera > Muscidae > Stomoxys > Stomoxys calcitrans. Next base: position 254,067,178 of record NC_081552.1, on the reverse strand, counting down.
ATCAATTTATCTTTTAATTTTAATAAATTTTTTCCAATAAAATTTTTTAAATTGTAAATTTTTTATCGATTTTTTTTTCTGTGTATGCAACACATCCTTCGTATTCGGCTATATAAGGAAAACCCCTTATCATTGGGCTAAAATTTGAATTGGACAAAACTTATTCATATAAGAGAAATGCCCCCTTTATTGGAATAGTCGTGCTCAAATTGGAAAACTTGCATACCAATGTAGGTACGACGCCGTGAGGACCGACTTTTTATACCCTCCACCATAGGATGGAGGTATACTAATTTCGTCATTCTGTTTGTAACACCTCGAAATATGCGTCTGAGGGCCTATAAAGCAAATATATTCTTGATCCTCATGTCATTTTAAGTCGATCTAGCCATGTCCGTCCGTCTGTCTGTCGAAAGCACGCTAACTTTCGAAGGAGTAAAGCTAGCTGCTTGAAATTTTTCACAAATACCATTGCAAACTGATTCCCTGATATCTGTTATCGAACTTATGATACCATAATCCCCCGGCATAGGAAGCCTCAAGTTGGTCCAAAAAATTTGCCAGATCTAGTAGTCTAAACTTTGCACAGTGACTGGCTAAGACTACGGCAACTTTTTCCATACAAAAATAATTCAATTTTGTATGCCTGGCATTGCCACAAAGAGGCCGTGTTTCTAAAGAAGAGCATTTGAGATTCCGTTCCGAAAATCATATGCCTTTATATCCCTACTTCTTAGTTTATCTAAAATTTTATAATTAAAAATACATTTTTCAATATTAGTTTTGACGGTTGACATTAATAAATTGTAATTTTAAAGACCTCCCCATGGAATTTATATCTTCATTTTCAATTTTGAATTTTTATAGCTCTATAGCGTATTGTTTATGTTTATTTGATGTTTACTATCTCTATTTCAGTTGTTCACTTTATGTGTGGGCTCTCCATTTGACCAAGTTTAAGTCGTTCGGAATCACCATCATTCACCACCAGGTTAACAATGCTGCCAAGAACCTTTCTATTGTTACAGCATGCTCATGATTCCATAACTGGATTACAATAGACAAGAATGGTTTCAAAATTTCCCCCACGAAAAAGGTGTCTTTTGTTATTTGAAAAATAACATATTCACCCAATTTGTTTATTTTTGATTATCGCCTTAGACCGATTCACTTCTCAAGTGGTGCTATTATTTTGACAACAGCTGTGTGTGTGTGTGTGTGCGTGTTTGTAAGCCCGTGAATGTCACTGAGGTGGCACTGAGACAATTCAGTCAGTCAGCCAGTCTCGTTTTATTTACCTTCCCAGCCATGGGTCGTTATAATTACGACGACAACACCGTGTGTTTGATGACAAAATATTAACATTAAGAAAAAAACAATTATAAATTTTCTTGTTGTTGCTGTTGCTGCTTGTGTTTTTGTAACTCTAGTGTTTGGTGTTGTGTTTTGTTTCGTTGTGGCTGTTGCTGCTGCTGTTGTTGTTTTTGCTGCGGCTACTTGGGGCGGCAGTGTTGTGTTATTGTCTGTTGTTGCTGTGTGTTTTGTGTTTCCTTCCGCATTAATGAGAAGACACTTTTTCAAAGGGACTCACACACACGCACACAAATCCAAAAAAAGAATAACAAAACATAACCAGAAAAAAGCAAAGTCAAACAATTACATTAAAATTACCTCAAGATGCAACTCACACTGGGTATGTGTGTGTGTGTGTGTGAGAGAGTCAATGTGTAATGAATGGGCATTAACAACAATTGTTATTAACATCACTGCTAAACACATAAGCACCCACACACACACACAAACGCTGCTGCTACTAACTGGGAAATACGAAGTAAACTTTGCGTTACATCCTCGAGCATAACAGACAGGTAAGGTGATTCCCGATCTTCTCAAATGACGAAATTCGTTTAGCAGAGTCACACGAGTGCCCACCGCAATGAACTTTTCTGTAAGGCCAATGGGTAAGTGCAAAGCCAACTCGTACTCTCACGAACCCTATACGAGGTAGACGTCACTTGCTATGTGGCACATTGGGATGAGATTAGGAGTACCACACCAAGCTAACTAGGGTAAGTTAACTAAGGAAAGTAGATATCATGGTGGAGGCCACCATAGCGCAGAGGTTAGCATGTCCGCCTATGACGCTGAACGCCTGGGTTCGAATCCTGGCTGAAATATCAGAACAATTTTCAGTGGTGTTTATCCCCTCCTAATGCTGGCGACATTTGTGAGGTACATGGCCATGTAAAAACTTCTCCCCAAAGAGATGTCGCTCTGCGGCGTGCCGTTCGGACTTGGCTCCAAAAAAGGAGGTCCCTTATCAGTGAGCTTAGAATTGAATCGGACAGCACTCATTGATTTGTGAGAAGTTTGCCCCAGTGCCTTAATGGACTGTTCATGGGAAAATGTCCATTTGCATCACCACCCAACTGTGAGACAGTATATTTCATTTTTGGCCAATAGATACGTAGGTAGATTCAGGAAACCAATGCGGTGCGGTCTTGTAGTCCCAGAAAAAAAACCTCTATCACCAAAATATCTTAAGTTTCACTCCACTGTGTTTTACTGCACAATGCTATGACGTGCGATGCGGTGAACTATTGGTGTTGCTGTATTTGTTCATATAAGCAGCAATGTTTTCTTTATGGAAATTACATTCGGAAGTCTACCGGAATAACCGTCGCACCGCGCCTGCGTAAATGCCATATCATGCCACCATGCTATGCCATACCCACTTTAACAGATAGAATGAAGCAGCAGCAACAACAAAAGAAGAGATGGCAGTGGAAGAAACATAAGACGACATACAACGAATTATGAATGGGCTTGATGACGTAGTTCTTGGCAGCTGTTGTCAGTAGTAGCAAAAGAAGAAGTAGAACAACAACAACAAAAACTATATCAATCGAGCAAACGCTTGTAAAGCAGCACCGTGCTTTGTTTACATTCTGGGTACTATTCTGACATTCTGTCACTACGTCGTTTGGCTCTGTGAACTCTCTCAGAACAGTTCTTAACATTTATGGCTTAATGGTGTTTCATGGTGGAACACATAAAAGCAACGGTAACAACTTCACCACCAACACCACGGACACCACCACCAGCAGTGTAGCCACTATCTTTGGCCACCACAAAAGTGTCATAGGGAAAACGAAGCAACAACCTAGGAAATGTGAAAATTCAGCTAATAACCAGAAGTACAGCCATTTGATTGCGGTTGAAAGAACGAAAAAAAAACCAAAAACCACCACATTGGAAAAGGGCATGAAATATGCCAAGACATAATTTCAAGGTAGAGGTATGCATATGTAAATTTTGCCTTGTTTGTAGGCAAGTGGAAATATGATAATAAATGTGGATGCGCACATGCGCATGCATCACAGGGGAGAGTGAGTCATGTTGGATTAACAAGGAGGCGTGATGATCCCTCTAATTGTTCAATAACTCGACTAAAAACATTAAACAGGTGTTTAGACCAATTTTTCATGTGATAATGGGGGGATCTCTAGGGAATATAAAAGAAACCCTTTGAAGAAATACTAAAGTTGTCTTGTTTCAGGAATGTTGGGTTTATAAAAATGTTGTTTTATTTATGAACTATCAAGCGATAGGTTGCCACGTTATAGTTCGCTTACAGTCCGCACGTGAAAACTTCTCCCCAAAGAGGTGTCGCACTGCGGCATGCCTTTCGGACTGGGCTATAAAAAGGAGGCCCCTTATCATTGAGCTTAAACTTGAATCGGACAGCACTCATTGATATGTGAGAAGTTTGCCCCTGTTCCTAAATTGAATGTTCATGGGCAAATTTGCATTTACAGTCCGCACAGTGCGTCTCGCGGGATCTGTAGTTTGTATCGATGGACGTCTCAAGTTAGTGTCTCTAAACCGCTCTTACGCTTAGAGAAGCTTGTAAGTAAAATTATCAAAAAAGTTTACCATAGCAAAACAAGTAAATGGGCATAAGTTCGGCCGGGCCGAACTTTGAAAACCCGCCACCTTTGGTATGTACGTAAAGATCGGAGATCGGCCTATAAGGAAGGTATATCCAAATCTGGACCGATCTCAGCCAAATTTAAGAAGAATGTCGAAGGGTCCAATACAACTCAATGTCCCAAATTTCGGCGAAATCGGACAATAAATGCAGCTTTATGGGCCCAAAACCTTAAATCGAAAGATCGGTCTATATGGCAGCTATATCCAAATATGAACCGATCTGGGTCAAATTGAAGAAAGACGTTAAAGGAACTAACACCACTCACTGTCCCAAATTTCAGCAAAATCGGATGATGAATGTGGCTTTTATGGGCCTAAGACCCCAAATCGGCGGATCGGTCCTTATGGACTGATTTGGGCCAATTTGCAAGAAAAATGTCGAAGAGTCTTAGACAACTGTCTTAAATTTCGGCGAACTCGGACAATAAATGGGCCTTTTATGGCACCAAAACCTTAAATCGAGAGATCGTTCTATATGGCAGCTATATCCAAATCTGGACCGATCTGAACCAAATTTAAGACGAATATCGAAGGGCCCAATACAAATCACTGTCCCAAATTTTGGCAAAATCGGAAAATAAATGCACTTTTTATGGACCCAAAGCCTTAAACGGAGAGATCGGTGTATATGGCAGCTTTATCCAAATACGGACCGATTTGGACCATATTGAAGAAGGATGTTGAAGGAACTAGCACAACTCACTGTCCCAATTTTTTGGCAAAATCGGACAATAAATGCGCCGTTTATGGGTCCAAAGCCTTAAATCGAGAGATCGGTCTATATGGCAGCTATATCAAAAACTGGACCGATTTGGACCACATTGAAGAAGGATGTTGAAGGAACTAACACAACTCATTGTCCCAAATTTTGGTAAAATCGGAAAATAAATGCGCCTTTTATGGGCCCAAAGCCTCAAATCGAGAGATCGGTCTATATGGCAGCTATATACAAATCTGGACCTGTCTGGCCCATATTAAAGAGGAAAGTCGAAGGGCCTAACACAACCCACTGTCCCATATTTCAGCAAAATTGGATAATATAGGTGACTTTTATGGGCCAAAGACCCTAAATCGGCGAATGGGTCTATATCCAAATCTGGGCCATATTAAAGAAGAATGCCGAAGGGCCTAACCCAACTCACTGTCCCAAATTTCAGCAAAAATCGGACAATAAATGTGGCAAAAATTGTATAATTGTCATATCCTTCCTCTCAACAGACTCTCTAGATACTTTACAGATTAAAACAACTTCTCATCGTAAAACTTCTAGACACTGAAATAATCTCACAAAACCATGTTGAAGTTGCTGATATCATAGTTACAGTTGCAGACCATCGCATTACTTGGTACTGGGTGTTTGTTTATTTACTGGCTGGATTGTTTGTATGCCTTTCCGTCCGTCCGTCTTTGTGTCTGTTTGGTCACTGAAGGAGAGGAAGCACCGCTTGTAATGTTATCTCAGAATTTCTCCCACGCTTACAACGAACAAGCTAGTCACACATCAAGCCAGTCATCCCAGCCACCAAGCGTCTGGGACAAAAGCGAAGCGACTTGTGGTAACAACTCTTATGAACTTTCTTACGTGCCACCGCACGTAAAAGTTCCACAATGTTCAAGTACCTTGTATATTTTACACATGATACGACGATACTTTTGTTGTGCCGTTACAGCCTTCTTTGTTCCTCCAACCAAGACGTTGGGTTTTCTCATCATCATCATGAACAACGTCTTCTTCTGCTGCAGTCCGTACGTCCGTCCGCAAAGCATTTCTGCTTGCTGCCGCTGTTCTTGTTGGATTCTTACTGTTTGCCTTGCGTTCAAAATGTCACAGTGGCCAACGGCACTGCCACTGTCCACCGTGCTAAAGATCCACAGCCAAGGCTGCCACCACAAATGAGGCGGTGCTGCCTCATTTGTCCGTCCGTCCGTCTGCAAGTGATGTCTTTTGCCTGGCCTACGCTGCCGGTCACCATATCTCTCTCTCTCTCTCTCTCTCTCTTGTTTGTGAAGGTGAAAAATAACCTTCAACTTGCTACTTTTTAGAGGATGGAATGCGTTCGTTTGTCCACTGCTCGCAGCCTAAACGAAACCGTTTGTCATTATGACTGGGAACTTTTGGTTTCGAATCGCTTGATGTAAAGGTATTTTCGGTTATTATAATGTGAGCACTTTCATGTGCCAGTGTTGGTGTATATTTGTATAGGCCATACAACGATATTAGGGTTTACAAGCGTGGAAAGTTTACTTTCACGGTGGTGGTGGTGGTGGTGGTGGCTATGGCGGTGACGGTGGTGGTTGTGGCAACCTAAATGTTTTCAGTTTCAATTACGTTCCGACACCCTTCTCTGATTCGACAATCTTTAAGAGGCAGAAAGAAAATTTTTGTTTTCATTTTAGTTTTGGCAGTAATAATTTTTGGTAAATAAATCAAGTACTAGTCATTGTTCATTTGTGTATAACAAAATATTGGTCTTTTTAGTAGCTGTATTTAAAAATAAACCGATCTGAACCATATACGACACGGATGTCGAAAGCCTAACATAAGGCACTGTGTCAAATTTCAGTGAAATCGGATTATAAATGCCCCTTTTATGGGGCCAAGACTTTAAACCGAGATATCGGCCTATATGGCAGCTATATCCAAATCTGGACCGATTTGGGCCAAATTGAACAATAACGTCGAAGAGCTTAAGACAAATCACTGTCCCCAAAATTTTGGTTACATCGGACAATAAATCGTGAGATCGGTCTATATAGCATCTGTATCCAAATCTGGGCCGATCTGGTTCAAATTTTGGCTACATTGGACAATAAATCGTGAGATCGGTCTATATGGCAGCCATATCCAAATCTGGGCCGATTTGGGCCAAATTGAACAAGAATGTCGAAGAGCCTAATACAACTCACTGTCCCAAATTTTGGCGACATCGGACAATAAATGCGCCTTTTATGGCCCCAAAACCTTAAATCGAAAGATCGGTCTATATGGCAGCTATATTCAAATCTAAACCAATCTGAGCTAAATTGAAAAAGAATGTTGAAGGGCCAAACACAACTCCCTGTCCCAAATTTCGGTGAAATCGAACAATAAATCCGCCTTCAATGGGTGCAAGACCTTAAATCTAGAGATCGGTCTATATGGCAGCTATATGCAAATTCTGATCGATCTGCGCCAAATTGGAAAAGGATATCGAAGGGCCCAACACAACCCATTGTCCCAAATTTCGGCGACATCGGACACTAAATGCGTTTTTTATGGGCCCAAAACCTTAAATCGAGAGATCGGTCTATATGCAAATCTTAAAATTGAAAAAGGATATCGAAGGGCCCAACACAACCCGTTGTCCCAAATTTCGGCGATATCGGACATTAAATGCGTGTTTAAGGGCCCAAAACCTTAAATCGAGAGATCGGTCTATATGGCAGCTATATCCAAATCTGAACCGATCTGGACCAAATTGAAGAAGGATATCGACACAACTCACTGTCCCAAATTTGGCAAAATCGGACAATAAATCCGCCTTCAATGGGTGCAAGACCTTAAATCAAGGGATCGGTCTATATGGCAGCTATATGCAAATTCTGATCGATCTGCGCCAAATTGGAAAAGGATATCGAAGGGCCCAACACAACCCATTGTCCCAAATTTCGGCGACATCGGACACTAAATGCGTTTTTTATGGGCCCAAAACCTTAAATCGAGAGATCGGTCTATATGACAGCTATATCCAAATCTGAACCGATCTGGGCCAAATTGAAGAAGGATGTCGAAGGCTCTAACACAACTCACTGTCCCAAATATCAGCAAAATCGGATGATAAATGTGGCTTTTATGGGTCTAATACCCTAAATCGGCGGATCGGTTTATATGGGGCTATATAAAGATATAGTCCGATATAGCCCATCTTCGAACTTAACCTGCTCATGGACAAAAAAAGAATCTGTGTAAAGTTTCAGCTCAATATCTCTATTTTTAAAGACTTTAGCGTGATTTTAACAGACGGACGGACATGGCTAGATCGTCTTAGATTTTTAATGGATATTTCGATGTGTTGCAAACGGAGTGACAAAATGAATATACCCCCATCCTTCGGTGGTGGTTATATTTCAGCGAAATCGGGTAATAAATAAAGCTTTTATGGCCTTCAGACCCTTTTGCGGGAGATCGATCTACAATAAAAACATAAAATTCAGAAAAATGCATGAAATCTTCATTTGAATCAATAATACGGTCCATATAATTTTGTTTTTTGAAGAGTATTTAATGGAAATATTGACCGTGACTGCGCCTCCAATGTTCCATCCGCTTGGTTCAATTTTGACATACTCTTTCCAACATTTGGACCGGTATCTGACGAATAAATGCTTCAAAGTTGACTTCCAATGAGACAATTGAAACGGGCTTGTTTGTATATACATGAGTTTAAACATAGTCCCACAAAAAATAGTCTAAAGGCGTTAAATCGCACGATCTAGACGGCCAATTGACTGTTCCCGAAGGTGAAATAAAATGTTCACCGAACTCGCCTCTCAATAAGTCCATTGTTACGCATTCTGTGTGGCATGTGGCACCGTCTTGTTGAAACCACATGTCATGCTCACCATGCACAGTTACGTTACGATTCGCATCATTTTGAGAGAAGTACGGCCCAATGATGTTACCAGCCCATAAACTGCACCAAGCTGTGATATTTTCTGAATGCATTGGTAGCTCTTGCAATGCTTCTGCCTGATCTTGCTCAAAAAGTCGACAACTCTGCTTATTTACCTACCCATTAAGCTGACCATAAAATGGAAGAAGCGCGCAATGAAATTTTTTTACGAGCATGCATTTTAATAATAAAATTCAATAATTTGCAAACGTTGTTCTTAAGACGATTCATGGTTAAATTTTAGACCAAACTGAAGATGTTTGACTGTCAAATAAAACACAAAACGTGCGAGAGCTGCACACGTATTAAGACGTCATACGAAATATCTCATGCTAAATTTGGTAAAGATCGGACCAAATTTGTGGCTTATATAGCTTTAAAAGAGCATATCGGCTGAAATATATATATATGGGAGCTATATCTAAATCTGGACCGATTTTAAAGAAATTTTGCACACATCTTGGGACGCCGAAAAAAACACTTTGCGCCAAATTTTGTAAGGATCGGACCAAAATAGTGGCTTTTACAGCTTTAAAAGGGCACATCGGATGAAAGATATATATGGGAGCTATATCTAAATCTGAACTGAAAATCAACAGCGTTTGTCGTTGGACCAAAAAAGAGACTTATGCTAAGTTTTGTGAAGATCGGACAACAAATGCGACTTGATTACAAGAATACATGGACAGACAGACAGACGGACATAGCTAAATCAAATAAGGAAGTGATTCTTAGCTGCTCCGTAAGAAGGAGAAGAGCTAGACCCATTGATAAAGGATCTAGCTCTTCTCCTTCTTAGCGTTGCAAATAAATGCACAAATCTATAACACCCTGTACCACAGTGGTGGTGTAGGGTATAAAAATGTCATCATCTTTTTATGGACAATTTTGTACCCTCCACCATAGGATGGGGGTATACTAATTTCGTCTTTCTGTTTGTAACTCCTCGAAATATTCGTCTAAGACCCCATAAAGTAAATATATTCTTGATTGTCATGACATTTTAAGTCGATCTAGCCATGTCCTTCCGTCTGTCTGTCGAAAGCACGCTAACTTTCGAAGGAGTAAAGCTAGCCGCTTGAAATTTTTCACAAATACTTCTTATTAATGTAGGTCAGTTGGGATTGTAAATGGTGAAGGTCAGTTGGGATTGTAAATGGGCTATATCGGTCCATGTTTTGATATAGCTGCCATATAAACCAATGTTGGATCTTGACTTCTTGAGCCACTAGAGGACACAATTCTCATCCCATTTGGCTGTAATTTTCCAAGAAATATGTCATTATGACTTCCAACAATTGTGCTGGGTATGGTTGAAATCGGTCTATAACCTGATATAGCTGTCATATAAACCTATATGGGGTCTTGACTTCTTGAGCCACTAGAGGACACAATTCTAATCCGATTTAGCTGAAATTTTGCAAGAGGTGTTTTAGAAGGACTTCCAACAAATGTGCTGAGTATGGTTGAAATCGGTCCATAACCTGATATAGCTGTCAAATAAACTTACCTGGGGTCTTGATATCCTTTGCATGAAATTTCGCATGACGTGTTTTGTTATGACTTCCAACAATTGTGCGAAATATGCTTCAAATCGATTCATAACCTTATATAGCTGCCATATAAACCGATCTGGGATCTTGACTTCTTGAGCCCCCAGGGGACGTAATTATTATACGATGTGGCTGAGATTTTGTACAACAGCTTCTCCTATGACCTTTAACATACGTGTCAAGTATGGTCCGAATCGGTCTTTAACCTGATACAGCTCCCATCTAAACCGATCTCTCTATTTTACTTCTTGAGCCCCTAAAGGGCACAATTCTTACTCGAATTGGCTGAAATTTTACACCGGTCCGAATCGGACCATAACTTGATATAGCTCCAATATTATAGCAATTCTTTTTTTTATCCTTTGTTTGCCTAAAAAGAGATATCGAGAAAAAAACTCAACAAATTCGATCTATGGTGGAGGGTATATAAGATTCGGCCAGGTCGAACTCAGCACGCTTTTACTTGTTTAGTTTCAAACTATTTTTTTTTTCTATACTAAAACTTTTGTTGGCCAGTGTGAATGCGGTTAATTTTTAATTTTAAAGGGGAGAGTGTTTAGCTCATATTTCTAGCTAATAGTTGGTCACGCGTGGGCGCCATCAGACCAATTTTCAACTGCAATTAGAATACCCTAAACGCCCCATCAGTGCCGACTTTGTTTTGTCTCGTTGTGTTACTTTTGTTTTTGCTTAATTCGCCAGTCTTTGGAGTTTTCGATTGATGATGGTGTGGGATTCTTTTTGTTCTTTGTTTATGGGGGCAATTTGAAAAATTTCAAACCGAAGATGTGACTGCGACTAACCATCACATCAAGACGCAGCCAAGAAGCAAATAACAACAGCGGTTGAACTTGCTGCTCCAACTCAACTGCTGCGGTACAGTTAAAATGACTTTTTAATATTTTCAAGAAATATTTGTAACACCTTCAGATGGCAGCCGTACATTTTTTGCGTTTCAGTTTTGTCTCATGGCTCTTGGTCAATGCCTAAATATTTCTGACTTTTGGGATTTCAAAAAAAAGGGCAACAAAAAATTGGAGGGACCAAGCCAAAAACCGCAGAAAATATCAACCAAAGGCATTGTTCTCCACAAATTAATGCAAAAATCAGATTATGTGTTCACTTGATACACTTTTGGGTACATTGTCTTCTTGTAGGATGTGGGGAGTTGGTGGTGGTGTTGGCGGCGGAGTAGAGCTCCTCACCACACTACATCATTGGGCCAATATCAGACATTATTACCGATCTGTGAGCAACCAATGCTACCGCTATCCTTTGCTGCTGCTGCTGCTGCTGCCCCAGCTACAGCTACAGCTTCTGATGCTGATGAGATCTGTGGTGGCGGTGTCGGCGGTGTCGGCGGCAACTATGACTACCGTCCTTTATTGGAATGGCTTGTTTAATATATGAAATTGTTATGACCAAACCCAACGAGGCAACACCAACAAAAACGCCCTGCGAAAAAAAGCGAAATTTTAAATGAAATAACAAAGGTGACGCTGATTGCTTCAAAGCGGCGCTACAAAATAATCCCTAACCGCAAAGCAAGAAAAAAAAAAAAAATAAAACCCAAAACGATGTGGCGATTTTTTGTGTGATTTTTTTTTTCATTTTGGTGGTGCTTGAATGCTTTTGCTCCCAGGCTCCACGAGAACAAGGTAGTCAGCCAAGCGACCAACCAGCCAGCCAGCCTGCCAGCCTGTGAGCCAGACCATTCCATAGCGCGTCCAGGTAAGTGTTTAAAATATGTGTTTTAGTCGATGGGTATTGTTGCCTTTGCCTTGCCGGGTGCTGGGGCTGATGCTGATTCTGGCCAAAAGAAGCGAAGCGACATGTCCAAAATGCCAAACTTTGTGGTGCATTCAATCGTATTCGATTGGTAATGGCACTCACCAAATCTCCTTTTGGGCTCACACACATCTTCCACCGCAACAAGCCATGGAACAAGGGCAGCCAAAGGCAGCAACAACAACAACAACAACACCAAATAAACATTACTGCGGGGATGATTGCTGCTGGTTGCTTCTTTGATCGCATAAAAGATAACCTACATGTTATTTCGCCGAACGAGGTGCGAGAACGATAAAGTTTTTTTCTTGCTGTTTTTTGTTGTTGTCTCAGTTCATCTCGCCTGCCATTGTTGTTGTTTTGTGTGATTTTATTTGTGACGAATTTCGGGGGCTGCTTTAGGAACATAAGTAGCCCATTTAGGGCTGGTGCAACCTTAACCCTTTGTGTTCGATTGATTTTTTTAGGCTAGCGTAGGGCAGAGGTTAGCATGTTCGCCGAACGCTTGGGTTCGAATCCTGGCGAGACCATAAGAAACAAGTAAAAGCGTGCTAAGTTCGGCCGGCCCGAATCTTATATACCCTCCACCATGGATCCCATTTGTCGAGTTCTTTTCCCGGCATCTCTTCTTAGGCAAAAAAGGATATAAGAAAAGATTTCCTCTGCTATTAGAGCGATAACAAGAAATGGTCCGGTTTGAACCACAATTAAATTACATGTTGGAGAACTGTGTAAAATGTCAGCCAATTCGAATAAGAATTGCACCCTTTGGGGGCTCAAGAATATAGAGAGATCGATTTATATGGGAGCTGTATCGGGCTAGAGACCGATTCAGATCATAATAAACACGTATGTTGATGGTCATGCATAATAATAGCGACCACTAGAGGCTCAAAAAATCAAGATCCCAGATCGGTTTATATGACAGCTATATCAGGTTATGAACCGATTTGAACCTTATTTGACACAATTGTTGAAAGTAAGAATAAAATACTTCATGAAAAGAGGAGAGGAGAGGAGAGGAGAGGAGAGGAGAGGAGAGGAGAGGAGAGGAGAGGAGAGGAGAGGAGAGGAGAGGAGAGGAGAGGAGAGGAGAGGAGAGGAGAGGAGAGGAGAGGAGAGGAGAGGAGAGGAGAGGAGAGGAGAGGAGAGGAGAGGAGAGGAGAGGAGAGGAGAGGAGAGGAGAGGAGAGGAGAGGAGAGGAGAGGAGAGGAGAGGAGAGGAGAGGAGAGGAGAGGAGAGGAGAGGAGAGGAGAGGAGAGGAGAGGAGAGGAGAGGAGAGGAGAGGAGAGGAGAGGAGAGGAGAGGAGAGGAGAGGAGAGGAGAGGAGAGGAGAGGAGAGGAGAGGAGAGGAGAGGAGAGGAGAGGAGAGGAGAGGAGAGGAGAGGAGAGGAGAGGAGAGGAGAGGAGAGGAGAGGAGAGGAGAGGAGAGGAGAGGAGAGGAGAGGAGAGGAGAGGAGAGGAGAGGAGAGGAGAGGAGAGGAGAGGAGAGGAGAGGAGAGGAGAGGAGAGGAGAGGAGAGGAGAGGAGAGGAGAGGAGAGGAGAGGATCATCCGATTTTGCTGAAATTTGGGACAGTAAGTTGTGTTAAGCCCTTCGACGTCCTTCGTTAATTTGACCCAGATCGGTCCAGATTTGGATATAGCTGCCACGAAAGCCACATTTATCATCTGATTTTGCTGAAATTTGGAACAGTGAGTTGTGTTAAGCCCTTCGACGTACTTCGTTAATTTGACTCAGATCGGGCCAGATTTGGATATAGCTGGCATATACACCGATCTCTCGATTTAAGGCTTTCGGCCAATAAAAGGCGCATTTATTGTCCGATGTCGCCGAAATTTGGGACAGTGAGTTGCGATAGGATCTTCGACATACATCTTCAATTTGGCTCAAATCGGTCCAGATTTAAATACAGCTGCCATATAGACCGATCTCTCGATTTAAGGTTTTGGGTCCATAAAAGGCGCATTTATTGTCCGATATCGCTGAAATTTGGGACAGTGAGTTGTGTTAAGCCCTTCGACGTCCTTCGTTAATTTGACCCAGATCGGTCCAGATTTGGATATAGCTGGCATATAGACCGATCTCTCGATTTAAGGCTTTCGGCCAATAAAAGGCGCATTTATTGTCCGATGTCGACGAAATTTGGGACAGTGAGTTGCGTTAGGATCTTCGACATCCTTCTTCAATTTGGCTCAAGTCGGTCCAGATTTGAATATAGCTGCCATATAGACCGATCTCTCGATTTAAGGTTTTGGGTCCATAAACGGTGCATTTATTGTCCGATATCGCTGAAATTTGGGACAGTGAGTTGTGTTAGGCTCTTCTATATTTTTCGGCAACTTGGCCCAAATCGGTCCAGATTTGGATATTGCTGCCATATAGACCGACATCTCGATTTAAAGTCTTGGTCCCATAAAAGGCACATTTATAATCCGATTTTACTGAAATTCCACACAGTGACTTATGTTAGGCTCTTCGACATCCGTGTCGTTTATGGTTCAGATCGGTTTATAGCTGCTAAAATGATCGATATTTGGTATACACAATTGTACAATGACTTGTACTTATCGGAACATATTTTTATATAGCTGCTATGGCGCATAAGGTATGAATTTTTCACCGGATTTTGACGAAAGGTGGTTTACATATATTCCCGAGGTGGTGGGTATCCAAAGTTCGGCCCGGCCGAACTTAACGCCTTTCTGATAGGAGAGCAGAAGTAAGGAGAGAGGCGGAGGCGGAGCAGAAGTAGGAGGAAGCTGAGTGGTGATTAGGATAGGAAAGAAAATAAAATGAAAGAATAAAATGGTTGGAGCGCGAAGGGAGAGGAGTGGAAGAGAATAGGGTAGGATAGGATATAATAGGCGAGGAAAGTAAAGGAATGGAGAGGAGTAGACAAGATAGGAAAGTTGAGGAGAGAAATATAGAGAAAAGTTGGGTAAATGAGGAGCAAGATAAGGGGAGTAGAGAATAAAAGAAAGGAAAAGAAAAGAGAGATATAGAGCTAAGGAGAGAAGGGAAGCAAAGTGGCGAAAAGAGAAGAGGTTAGCATAAAGGAGGAATTGAGTGGTGCAGATAGTCGAGTTGAGATGAGGACAAGAGATTAGAGGTGCCGAGAGGCAGATATAGAGATTAGAGGGGATTATAGGTGTGGGGAAATTTGTTAAGAGAAGTGGTGGAAAAGAGTTCAGAGGATTAGAGGTGTGTGTGGGGGGGGGGGGGGGGGGAGGTGTTAGCCGACAAAAGAAGGAAAGAACCCGGCACAGGCTTAATATGAGCACCACGCAGGCTGAAAGTCTGAGTTAGAAACTATCGATAATCGCTAGTTTGCCAGCTCTAACTCAGTGTTTCATTCGATATTTTCGATATTTTTAATACTATATTTCGATATTATCGTTAATTCCCCAACACTTATATTTCAAATAACGAAGTTCTACTTGAAATAGTTTTATATGGAAGCAATATAAATGCACAGATCGAATAAAACCAAAATTTGATAAAGTCATTTGATGGTCACGAAGAAAATCATTGTACAACTTTTTAGCCCAATCGGTTGAAAGCTGCGCCCTCTATTGGCGCAATGTATCTTATGGATTACGTTCAGTGTCGGATCGAATATTTTTGTTAAAATTTTGCAAAAAATTCGATATGCAGATAAAAAACAAAAATATCGATATTGCCATCGATAGTTTGCCAACTCTACCCCGAGTTCCGATTTGTGTGGTGTTCATCGTTACCAAGAGAAGCTAAACCGGGAGCGTCCACAGGTGGCGGATAGTGGAATATTCCATTCGAAGTGCCTGCAATTGCAGTCTCGGACAATCAGTGTTATCGTGTGGGGATACTTGATATGACGAGGCGACTTATAACCTCCTTTGATAACTAATATCAATCATGTTTCCGCCGCAATCGGTTCTATGGACCGGAACACGCTTGCTCCCCCTATAGAGACTGGTGAGGATCGCATCCTCCACTTGCAAATGTGGCTGCAACAACAGCAAGGAATGAAAATAAGGAACTGACGCAGAAAACGATCCCATAATGCAATCTCTATTGAGGTTTGTATACTAAACTGAATCGCCAATAACGAGCACAGATAAAGCCAATGTTTTATATTGGACATGAATTATATACCGTGAATTCAATTGGAAACCCATTTAACTTAATCTCAGCATGGGTACTACTGATAGTGCCGAGATATGTATTTTCGTCTGTCTATCAATTACTCTAAAGTATTTTAAAGGTTGATTTGATCTAAGGCTAGGCAAAGACTGGTTTACTTCAAAGACTGGTTTACTTCATGTACAGTGAACTGTATGAGACCCCTTAACACCCATGCTAATTGCGGTTTAAATCGGTGAACATTTTGATATAATTGATGCAAATGTTGTTAACAGTTTATACTTATATGAGACTGGAAATATTTCCATTGCAGTGGGTATGCAAAATTTGGCTCAGTCCAACCTAATTAATTTTGCCATATGTTCTTTCAACCCTACCACCACCTCTACCTTTAAATTTTGAAATTTCCCACCACTGTTCCAACCCTGGTAACAAAGTGCAACAGTTGCATTGACCTGCATTATTGCGGCCCAACGTCGCCAAATTGGTTGCTTTCGTTAAACCTCTACACTTCTTAATTGAGCGTAGCCTAAAATATGCCATAACACAGACATTTGTAGTGCTGCATCAGAATATTAGTATGTCATTGAATATCCTTTACCGATCGTCGCCTTCAACGTCAGGTCATTGTTAATGGGGGGGTAGAACAAAAGATTTAAAGGTTCATTCACAGATTAGTTGAAACGCTCAGACGGCATAGAATAGCACCACAAGACTACCGCACACAGCAGAAGGTCACAAGGACAACAATAGAGAAGGAAGGAAAACGGAGCGAGAGAGAGAGAAAGACAGAGCGAATAGCAGGACTAAGAGTAGTAGCACGTTTTCCCTTCTAATTCATTGAGAGCATTGTCCTTGGTGGTTGTTGTTTTCCTTATCCTTAGGAAAACACAGGAGTTGCTAAAAAAAAATCAAAATATTCAATTTACCTAAGACTGCCTGGTTTGGCTGGCTGGCTGACTGAGAGGAGCTGTCTGTCTGTCTGTTCATTTATCCATAGAAGGATTTTTCAAACAAACACCAGAATACAACGGGCATCAGACACCACACCACCATTGAACTTGAATGACTGAACAGCTGAAAAACTCATCTGCTGCCGTTGTTCGATTATTGTTGGTTTTATTGTCCTTGTGCGCAGGCGCATTGCAATGTGAATGGAATTGTTATCGTTCATGGCCAGCAATCGCACATTTAGGCACGATCTCTTGTTCGTTGTGATCCAAGTGTTTGCACAGAAACGCAGCAGGTTATAATATCCGATTATACGCACACGTTCTCATCGTAGTCCTTTTGCTTATTTTTGTTTCTCTACTTCTGTGCTGTGTCCTTTTTTGTTTGTTCCATCTTCCTCTGTTTGTGTGTGTGTGCAAATGTGCTCTAAGGATATGTCAATGTTTCCTTCTGTAGGAAGAACAGATCAAACTGGTTGCCTTTTCTTCCTCTTCCTCTTCTTCCCTTTACTTTTCTGTATGTAGAGACACACAGGATAGGAAAAACAATTAACCACCTTCGAAATGAGGCAGTAGACGGCTGTGGCAACAAAACCTTTTGTTGTTTGTTTTGGCGACTGTTCCTTGCCTTAGTCCTGACTGCACCGCTGTCATGTCACATTCGGCAATTCATTAAGAATTGACTCCTGAGACGTTACGCTGATTGTGCCCCCAGCAGGTGAGCGGTGAACAGTAATTTGTCTTCAAAATCCTATTAGAAACAAATTAATGCTGCTTCTGATCCTCCTGCTTGCATACAGGCTGCAGATAAATAGTCACTTCCGTCTTTTTAATCTTTTCGAAAAATTCTACAGAAATTCGTTTTGCCTGTTTTGTTTTCTTCTTCTGTAATTACAGTTTTTTAAGGACTACTTACTTGGATTAGGGCATTACGAAATAAATTTGTTTGATTGGTTCTATGTTGCCAGTGATTTTGTAAGCACTATGAGATGTCTCAATTTTATGGGTGATCTTATGTTTTAGGATCCTGTTTTTGTTGTTGTTGTCTTTTTTCAAATCTTGGCAGACTTTTCTTTATGGAGGCATTTGCTAAGATTTTTAGACGATCCTTTTCACACAAAAAATATAAATTTGTTTTCAATCACGAAATAAATTGATTACTTCAATCATGAAAATGATAACCTCAATCAAGGTTTCAGAAAAAATAATTGAAAAATTTTTAGTTAAAAAAATGGCTTACAAAATTATTGAAATATTTTGAAATTTTTGAAGATTTTAAAATTTTCAATAAATTTTTTGGAAATTAAAAAATTAAATTTTCAATCAATTTTTGAGTTGATCTAATTAAAAAATTTAAATTTCCAATTAATTTTTGAGTTGATTCAATTAAAACAAGCAAAAAGGCATTAAGTTCGGCCAGGCCGAACTTTGGATACCCACTACCTCGGGTATATACGTAAACCACTTTTAGTCAAAATCCGATTAAAAATTCATATCTTATGCCCCCTAGCAGCTATATCGAAATATCTTCCGATTTGGACTAAATACTAATAAATGCAAGTCTTTGTTCAATTGTGTATAACAAAATATTGAAAGTCACTGTCAAATTGCAGTAAAAACGGATTATAAATGCGCCTTTTATGGGGCCAAGACTTTAAATCGAGAGATCGGTCTATATGGCAGCTATATCCAAATCTGGACCGATTTGGGCCAAGTTCCAGAAAAATGTCGATGAGCCTAACACAACTCACTGTCCCAAATTTCGGCGAACTCTGATAATAAACGAGCCTTTTATGGCCCCATTACCTTAAATCGAGAGATCGGTCTATATGGCAGCTATATACAAATCTGGACCGATCTGGGCCAAATTGCGGAAGGATGTCAAAGGGCCCAACACAACTCGCTGTCCCAAATTTCGGCGATATCGTACAATAAATGCGCCTTTTAAGGACTCAAAGCCTTAAATCGAGAGATCGGTCTATATGGCAGCTTATCCAAATCTGAACCGATTTGTGCCATATTGCAGAAGCATGTCGAGGGGTTTAACTTAACTCTCCGTCTCGAATTTCGGCGACATCGGACAATAAATGCGCCTTTTATGGGCCCAAAACCTTAAATCGGCGGATCGGTCTATATGGCAGCTATATCCAAATCTGAACCGATCTAAGCCAAATTGGAGAAGTATGTCCAGGGACTTAACTCTCTGTTCCAAATTTTGGCCCAATTTCCCAAATGCGTCTTTTATGGTCCCTAAGCTTTAAATCGGCGGATTGGTCTATAAGGCAGCTATATTCAAATCTGGACCGATCTGTGCCATATTGCAGAAGCATGCCAAGGGACTTAGCCCAACTCTCTGTTCCAAATTTCGTCGACATCGGACAATAAATGCGCTTTTATGGGCTCTTAATCCTAAATCGAGAGATCGGTCTATATGGCAGCTATATCCAAATCTAAACGGATCTGGGCCAAATTGAAAAAAGATGTCAGGTGGCCTAACACAACTCACTGTCCCAAATTTCGAAGTCATGGGACAATAAATGCGCCTTTTATGGGCCTAAAGCCTTAAATCGGCGGATCGGTCTATATGGCAGCAATATCCAAATCTGGACCGATCCGAGCCTAATTGAAGACAAATGTCGAAGGGCCTCACACAACCAAAATTCGGCGACATCGGACAAAAAATGCGCCTTTTAAGGGCTCAAAACATTAAATCGGGAGACCGCTCTCTATGGCAGCTATATTCAAACCTGGACCGATCTGGGCCAAATTAAAGAGGGATATGGAAGGGCCTAACACAACTCACTGTCTTGAATTTTGGCAAAATCGAACAATAAATGCGCCTTTTATGGGCGTAGGACCGTGAGTCGAAAGATCGGTCTATATGGCAGCTATATCCAAATCTGGACCCATTTAGGAAAAATTGAAGAACGATGTCGAAGGACTGTCTCAAATTTCAGCGAAATCGGATAATAAATGTGGCTTTTATGGGCCTAAATCTTAAATCGGCGGATCGGTCTATATGACACCTATTTGGCCATATCTGGGCCAAATTGAAGCAGTATGTTGAATGGCCTAGCACAACTCACTGTCTCAAAGTTTGGCAAAATCGGGTAATAAATGTGTCTTTTATGGGCCTTAGACCCTAAATCGGCGGATCGGTCTATATGGGGGCTATATGAAGATATAGTCCGACATAGCACATCTGAACTCAACCTGCTTACAGACAAAAAAAGAATCTGTGCAAAGTTTCAGCTTAATATCTCTATTTTTAAAGACTGTAGCGTGATTTCAACAGACAAACGGCCGGTCATGGCTAGATCGTCTTAGATTTTTACGCTGATCGAGAATATATATACTTTATAAGGTCGGAAATGGATATTTCGATGTGTTGCAAACGGAATGACAAAATGAATATACCCCCATCCTTCGGTGGTGGGTACATAAATGATTGAAATATTGTGCTAATTCCAATTTATTTTTATATTTGATACCTCCTGGAACATGAACTTGAGATGCTTTGTTTGGGCAAAGGTCTGTGGGCACTCTTAAAAAAAATCCCCCCGGGGAGGTTCTCCAAAAAAATTCCGGGTGTCGAGTAGGGGTGCCCTATAGATTTGTCGTTGTTTATCGTAGCGGTGAGTTGTGCTTTGTAGCGGCAGCCATTGGCCGATGAAGGACTCCATCGGGTTAATCCGGCACTTAGAACCGGCTACCATGGTATTGCCATAGATTTGTCAAAATGTGGGACGTATGGGTTTATGAAATCTCCTTCCCTTTATATTGCAGGGGACAAAATAGCCTTCAATTAATTTTACTTAAGTTTGAATATTTGAAAATGTTTTAAGATTCGATTAAAAAATGTTTGAATGAATTAATGTTTGAATAAGGGTATACCCTTCACCATAGGATGGGGGTATACTAATTTCGTCATTCTGTTTGTAACACCTCGAAATATGCCTCTGAGACCCCATAAGGTATATAAATTCTTGATCGTCATGTCATTTTAAGTCGATATAGCCATGTCCGTCTGTCTGTCGAAAGCACGATAGATGTCGAAGGAGTAAAGCTAGCTGCTTAAAACTTTGCACAATTACTTTTTATTAGTGTAGGTCGGTTGGGATTTTAAATGGGTAAAATCGGTCCATGTTTTGATATAGCTGCCATATAAACCGATCTTGGGTCTTGACTTCTTGAGCCTCTAGAGGGCGCAATTCTAATCCGATTTGGCAGAAATTTTGCACATAGTGGTTTGGTCTCACTTCCAACCACTGTGTTTAATATGATTCAAATCGGTTGATAACCTGATATAGCTGCCATATATACCGATCTGGGATCTTGACTTCTTGAGTCTCTAGAGGGGGCAATTTTCATCCGATTTGGCAGAATTTTGTACATAGTATTTTGGTCTCACTTCCAACCACTGTGTTTAATATGATTAAAATCGGTTGATAACCTGATATAGCTCCCATATAAACCGATCTTGGGTCTTGACTTCTTGAGCCTCTAGAGGGCGCAATTCTAATTCGATTTGGCAGAAATTTTGCACATAGTGGTTTGGTCTCACTTCCAACCACTGTGTTTAATATGATTCAAATCGGTTGATAACCTGATATAGCTGCCATATAAACCAATCTGGAATCTTGACTTCTTGAGCCTCTAGAGGGCGCAATTCTCATCCGATTTGGCAGAAATTTTGCACGTAGTGTTTTGGTCTCACTTCCAACTACTTTGTTTAATACGATTCAAATCGGTTGATAACCTGATATAGCTGTCATATAAACCGATCTTGGGTCTTGACTTCTTGAGCCTCTAGAGGGCGCAATTCTCATCCGATTTGACAGAAATTTTGCACGTAGTGTTTTGGTCTCACTTCCAACTACTGTGTTTAATATGATTCAAATCGGTTGATAACCTGATATAGCTGCCATATATACCGATCTGGGATCTTGACTTCTTGAGCCTCTAGAGGGCGCAATTCTCATCCGATTTGGCAGAAATTTTGTACAACGGCTTCTCCCATGATGTTCAACATACGTGTCTAATATGGTCTGAATCGATCAATAGCTTGATACAGCTCCCATATAAACCGATCTCCCGATTTTGCTTCTTGAGCCCCTACAAGGCGCAATTCTTATCCGAATGACTTCTACAATGTTCAGCATTCATTAATGGCTCCAATATCATAACAGTTCTTATTCAATATTCTTTATTTGCCTAAAAAGAGATACCCCACATACAACTCGACAAATGCGATCCATGGTGGAGGGTATATAAGATTCGGCCCAGCCGAACTTAGCACGCTGTTACTTGTTTTAATTGAAAACGATTTTATTTTCAGTTGAAAATTTTATTGCGGAGGGACTGACTTTGCTAGATCGACTCAAAATGTCATTACGATTTTATGTACTAAATGTGATCTTAGACGAATATTTCAAGGAGTTACTAACGGAATGATGAATTTGGTTTACTCCCAGCCTATGTTGAAGGATATAGATATGTAATACTGGATTGATTAAACTACAGTGAGATCGTTGGTAAACTCAGATTGTAGGAATAAAAGAAGGAATAGAAAAACGTTAGAATTATACCATAGGATGGTTTACGCTGAAGAAGAAAAGTGAATATGCCGAGACACCATTGGAAGGAAGTAACACCAAATACCTGGGAATACTTTTTAAGTTCGGTATTCGAGTCAAGTATTCTGTGATGGCTAGTTGGCTCTGAAGAAGATTTTACTCATAGCAATTAAGCTCTAATCTAGATAATCTAATTAATTTAACTTAATTTTAACGCATTTTTCTGAGGTTGTTCCAAGTTGGGTTAAATATGTAGACTAGTCATAAAGAGTAGTCTAGGTTATTATTTTTTGCATTTAGATTTCCTTTGGTAGGCCTAAAATATGTGGTTTAACAAATTTTAAGCCTTACGAACTCAAATTACATTTTCCCATGGTTCAAAGCTGCTAACTCGTGTACTGTAGTTGTCACACCAAAAACCAAAAAAAAAAATGCTGAAAAAAGCACAGAAAAAAAAAGAAAATTCGCATAAATGGCGGCTAGCTGGGTACACATCACCATCCCAGACGATCTGAAACAATTCAAATATTCGCAGCCTTTTTCAGTGTTGTGTTGTTATTGTCGCCGTTGCTGTCCGTTTAGTTGTCGTTGTAGTGGTGCGGCTGATGATGGTGTTGTCGTTGTTGTATTCTGAAAAAAGGACTCTCGCGCGCTACTTCCAATTGGACCGCAATTTATTGACACCAATAAATAATGACTGTACACATAATACACATTCAATCTGCTGACATTGTTCCTGTGTGCAGGTGCGCAGGGTGGAACAACATGGAGCTGGTGATTTGGCTGCTGCCCAAACCCCCCAGGGGCCATCGTTTACCCCGCCGACGTTTCATATTCTCGCGACACAACACCATCATTGGGGCACAGCGTCTACTCGCTCGTTTTAGCTGTCTGGATATGGCCTTTAATATAAAATATTTGTGCGATGGAATCAACCTCCACGTACCGGGCTGCTGCCACAAAGGTGAAGCAGGAGGCAAAGATCATGGCAACGACCAAACGAACGACCGACCGAAAGTCTAACTGGGGAGATGGCTGGCCAAACACAGCGGCAAATGCAAATAAGAATGACTAGTGATGGTATGTATGTAGTTCCAAAAAGCCTACATGATTATGGAGTCTGCCGGGCAGTCAGGATGGCTGGCTGGCTGGCTAGCTGGCTGGGGAAGAAGGGCAGGCAGAAGCAGTGCAAAAAATAAACGCGCCACTGTCAAATGCCCACCGAAAAAATGTGCGAAAATTCACAAGACCAAACAACCTGAACGCAAAAAAATATCGCTCCTACTTTATCACGGCTCATCACATGTAGCAATGAGCAGCAAGCGAGCAAGCACTAGCATGCAAACCGCCAGCCGAGAGCATATGAGGCGATTTATGCAGCCAGAATGCACAGTGGGTGAAGTAGTCATTTTGGATGAAGTAGTCATACATGGGTATGCTGAACTCTAGCTCTTAGTGAAAAATGCAAAAAATTAGTAAAATGGTTGAGTAATAAAAGGGCAGCCCTTAAGGTATTTAAGACTGAAAGCAACTCCCTGTTTATATGCGGATTGTTATACATATCACCACAGGATGGGGGGTATACTTAGCTAGTCATTACGTTTGTAACACCTTGAAATATTGTTCTTGTTCTTGATCGTCTTAACATTCTAGAACGATCTAGCCATGTCTGACCGTCCCTCCTTCCATCTATCCTACGGTCTATGGAAATCACGTAGCGGTCAAACGAATAAAGATACATTTTTATCCGTTTGGGCTGAACTTCGGCACAAAGACTTCTGTTCTGACGCCCAACATCCATGCCGAGTATGATTGGAATCGTCTGTAAACTGATATAGCCCCCGTATAAACCGATTGCCCGATTTGACTTTAGAAGATCAATGAGGCCTTAGATGCCTCAATTCTTCGAATTAGCTGAATTTGGTACACAACGCTATGACTTTGAACATCCGTGCCAAGTATGATGTAAATCGGATTATAAACTTATATAGCGCCCATATCAAACGATGGCCCGATTTAACTTTTTGAGCCCCTAGAAACCTCAATTCGATTTGGCTGAAATTTGCCTCAAAAATTGCTGGTCTGATTTCCGACAACCGTGCCGACTAGGATTGGAAGCGGCCTTTAAACTTAAATGGCCCCTTGTATAAACCGATATCCAGTTTTTGCTTCTTAGAAGCCAACATTTTCATTCGACTTGTTTGAAATTTGGTACGTGAAGTACACTTGTGCCCTCCAATACTCACACCAAATCCCCCTAGGCCCTTAAACCCCATACCACAACACGACTTCGTGAGAGCATAGAAGCCTTAATCAAAACCCGATTTGATTGTTACAAAATAATTTAAATTCAAACTGATTTCACAAGGGTACATTTTTAGCGGTATCAATGGTGGTCGGTATCCAAGATTTAGCACGGCCGAACTTGGCACGTTTTTACTTGTTATACCCACCACCGACTTGTTATACCCATTACCGACCCTTAAAATGTATATATTCTTGATCAGCGTAAATATCTAAGACGATCTAGCCATGTCCGTCCGTCTGTCTGTTGAAATCACGCTACAGTCCTTAAAAATAGAGATACTGAGGAGGATACGTTCGAAGATGGGGTATATCGGACTATATCTTGATATAGCCCCCATATAGACCGATCCGCCGAGTTAGGGTCTTAGGCCTATAAAAGCCACATTTATTATCCAACTTTGCTGAAATTTGAGGCAGTGAGTTGTGTTAGGTCAGTCGACATCCTTCTGTAATTTGACCCATATCGGTTCATATTTGGATATAGCTGCCATATAGACCGATCTCACGATTTAAGGTTTTGGGGCCATAAAAGGGGCATTTATTGCCCGATTTCGCCGAAATTTGGGACAGTGAGTTGTGTTGGGCCTTTCGACATTTTTCTTCAATTTGGCCCAAATCGGTCCAGATTTGGATATAGCTACCATATAGACCGATCTCACGATTTAAGGTTTTGGGGCCATAAAAGGGGCATTTATTGTCCGATTTCGCCGAAATTTGGGACAGTGAGTTGTGTTAGGCCCATCGACATTTTTCCGGAACTAGGCCCAAATTGGTCCAGATTTGGATATAGCTACTATTTAAAGTCTTGGCCCCATAAAAGGCGCAACTAAACACCTTTTAACACCATCTTTTTAGCTACTTTCCTTATACATCCCTATAAACAATCGTTAGAAAGTTTCCCTGAAATAAGGACATAATCATTGTCCGGGTAACTGGAACGACACCGCAAGGCGGGGTGTTCTCGACCATTCCTTCGTACCTCGTTATAAAGGAAATTCTATTGGATATATATAGAGGAATGGTCACTGAGTAGACTGTCGAGGCCTTCGAGGAAGGAGTTAATAAGGAAGTTGAATTTGTACAGTTTTCACTCGGAGATATAAGATATCAAAACGAGATGTCTATGCAGTTGTCAAAGGAGGTGGAATACCTGGGTTAAGTACTCAATTAGCAATTGTCCTGTCTTGGAAGACACAGAAAAGATCCGACCATCAAACTTGAAGTTGCTAGCCTTTTCGCTCGGAGACATTGGGTCATTGTGTTTGAGATTATGGTGCAGCGAGCCAATTCAGGTCTCTTAAGAATTCCAGGGGGATCAGAGGACTTAATAAATTTGCAAATGTTGCCCATGTACATTCCATTAAGGAAAAAGGGCAATTTTCTCTCTCGTCAGCGTTTGCGGTCCGATTAAAATTTGAGCTGAATGATAAGGGACCTTTTTTATATACCCTCCACCATAGGATGGGGGTACTTTTTAATTCGCCATTCCGATTTCATAAAATATATATATTATATATTCACGACATTTTAAGTCGATCTAGCTATATCCGTCCGTCCGTCGGCCGAATGCACTCTAGCTTTTGAAGGAGTATTTTGAATAATTACTTATTATTAATGCAGGTCGTTTGGGATTGTAAATTTGTCAAATCGGTCCACGTTTTGATATAGCATGAGGAGGGAATAACCGCCGTAGAAAAATTTTTTTAAATTTCTAACCAGGATTCAAACCCAGGGATTCAGGGTCATAGGCAGACATGCTAAACTCTGCGCTATTGAGGCCTTCGGAGTTCTAAGTCCCTCAGGGAATCCCGACACGGTAAAAGTTGGTAACCCATTATACTGCTTTTCTCCAACTCATCCTTGTCATGGCACACGCTGAATAAGTCCGTCTCACCCTGTGTCCATCTCGATGTCAAAGTCCTGACGTTGCAAAGAACAATCTTCTTCTATCAGCCCGAAGTCGTGCTTATAGACAAGCGATTAAGTGTTTTACGAAATACTCAGCCAGAGAGCCTTCTCCACTCTGCAACCTCCAGTACCAGCACCAGCACACGCTACAAGCTTCAAGTTAGTTACTGTGAGCCTTTTATACCGGCAGGTGGAAACTCAGATGGGGAGTTAGTCAAAGTTCATTTACTGGATGAACACGGCCATAGGGAGACCTACATATTGGGGCCCTGGTATGTTAAAAAGCAGTGAAAAATAAAACTCCCACTAGGAAGTTCTGGAAAAGTCGCACGGTAGAGTGCTCAGATTACTAGTTCGGGGGTCGTGGGTTTGATTCCCACCGGGGGCCTGATTTGTCTATTACTAGCCTTAGTCAGTCTGTCTAGAAAGTTCGAAGAAGTTCAAGTACGATCTTTGTTGGGATCATGTTAGAGTTTGAAGTCAAGCTTATTGAGGTCTATATTCTGTACTATGAAGCTCGTCATGGCGACGGTGGCCAAATACGGTACGTGTTTTTCCGTTCTGGATACTTTGGATGTAGAAGAAACAATATTAAGGTCTCAGATTACTTCGCATAGACACCGAACCGAGATATGAATTCAAGATTCGATCTAACCACAGAAATGATTGGGCGATTGATACTGGAAACTTAAAATTTATGGGCTTTTGACCAGATTGATTTTGGCAGAACGTTATGTTTGCAGTACGACTTCAATACTGCTGAAGCTGCTTTGATTATGAGAGGGCGATTGAGAATTTCCTTTGTTCAGGTCTATATCTTCAGGGTACAGCATTTCTATGTTGTGTAGCCGGTTCTACTCTATTCTGGGTGGTTTTGACAACGTATAGCTGATTAAGGCAGGAGACGTATTAAGATCATCGACGCAGCCGGTTGTAACCATTACGAAAGCTGTAGAGTCGGAGTAGAAATTCTGATAAGTCATACAGAAAGTATGCTGATGGTATCCGATATAGGCGTTTAAAGACGATAACTTAGAACCAACTTGACGATATTGAATGCATACATCTATGCCAGAATCATGTCGACATAGCAGTAGCCCAGTAGAAGAACGTCAAGGCAGCAGGAGCCGAAGAGTTACCAGCCAGAGTCGTGTCGACATAGCAGTAATCCGGTAGAAGAACGTAAAGGCAGCAGGAGCCGACGAGTTACCAGCCAGAGTCGTGTTGACATAGAAGTAACCCGGTAGAAGAACGTAAAGGCAGCAGGAGCCGACGAGTTACCAGCCAGAGTCGTGTCGACATAGCAGTAACCCAATAAAATAACGTAAAGGCAGCGTAACGTGGAGGCCACCGTAGCGCAGAGGTTAGCATGTCCGCCTATGACGCTGAACGCCTGGGTTCGAATCCTGGCGAGACCATCAGAAAAAATTTTCAACGGTGGTTTTCCCCTCCTAATGCTGGCAACATTTGTGAGGTACTATGCCATGTAAAACTTCTCTCGAAAGAGGTGTCGCACTGCGGCACGCCGTTCGGACTCGGCTATAAAAAGGAGGCCCTTATCATTGAGCTTAAAACTTGAATCGGACTGCACTCATCGATATGTGAGAAGTTTGCCCCTGTTCCTTAGTGGAATGTTCATGGGCAAAATTTGCATTTGCATTGGCAAAGGCAGCAGGAGCCGACGAGTTACCAGCCAAACCCTTTGAAGATTTTTATCGACCACAACAGTCACTCTCAATAGCCTATAAATCAAGAAAGTCAACAACTTTATCTTTCTCGGCACCGGCTAAATTTAATCTAAAGTACTTGGCGTGGTCGAGAGACTATGTATGGTAGTTTCTGGTCCACGCCTCGGCATTGCCCATACTCACTCATATGACTGACTTAATTCACCTGTTTATACCATATTTCTATATCCCACTGTGTCCTGCTCGGCTATAAATGAGGGAGAAGCCTATTATCACTCAGCTAAAACTTGTATCAGATTTGCCTAAACAACACCACTGTGCCAACTGAAGAAGGTTGTATGAATTTAACGCGCGCAAGGGCTCAACACTTTGGCCCTCGAATGCTATGTGTGTAGGTATGCCTGTAGTGGCTGGCCATCACCATCACTATAGCCGTCATGTATGGTTGGAATATGTGGGCATTGTAGTTAGTGGTTGTTGCTATTGTTGTTATTGTAGTTCTGTTATTCCTGCTGATGCTGGGACGCTGGTTGAACTTATTTTGGTGTGTCTTTTTTTTTTTTGTTTTGCGCTGTTGTTGGTTGTTTTGCTTTGGCTTTGGTGGCGTATGAATACTCGAACGATGAATGCGACAGATTCGGTGGCAGGCTTCCCACAAGCAGCTCCTCTCGGCTGTGTGGCGTCAAGATTACAGCGATAAGATCAATGGCATGTCGCATAAATGCCCAATAAAATTGCTCCAATATAAAATAGCAATCGATGCCGCCGCAGTCGCCGCCACCGCTACAAACTTTAACGTTTATTAGGTGTGAGAGACTTTTGCAACATGCGACTGCAACAACCGAAAAAAGAAAAAAGCAGAAAATATGAGGACAACAGTATCCTCCTTCTCATTGTTGGGGCTGCCACTGCCACCACAATGAATTCTTTCGTTCTCCTCTGCAGCTCCTTCCTTTGTTTGGCCTTTATGGGGCTCTGCAGTCGCAGACGCACACTCGCCTTCACCATGGTCTTGATCATCTTTTGGCGCTTTTTGGTGCCAAAACTTAAAAAGGAAACAAAAGATATGTATTTTTGACCAACATACCCAAATGGACATCCATCCATGGGCACATACACAAGTACCTGGATGGTTGGATGGCTGGGATGTTAATGCTGTTGCTGTTGCTTTTGGTGAGGTAGGTGATCCATATAACGATGTAAAGTGAAATTGTGTGTGATCCGTTTTGCCAGCAAGAAGAAGAAGAAGAAGATCGTAAGATCGAACTCTGGTCCATAAAGGATTTTTCTTATGCTGAGAAATTTCAATTCACATCAACTTTGGAGTGTTACATATCGCATTCCACAACATATTCCCTACTCGATTTCGTGTGTGTGTGTGTTTTTGTGTGAGTGTGTGTATAGACATGTGTTGATATGTTGTGTTTCATGGCTTGCTTGCTCGCTCGCTCGCATGAGACCCGTCCAAAATGATATCGTATCATTTGGAGAGTTAACATTCCCATGCCATCGATTATTAAGTGTACCCATATTTAAGCATTCCCAAGATAACAGCGACATCTCATTAAAAGGCCATCCTTACCTAATTGAGGAATGAAGCAGTCCAGCCACTAAAGAGCGGTAACCCAATTTTCGGTGTGTTGCCGCTTGGAATCTGTGATTAAGGGACAAGTTGGTGCAACTATGATGATCGCTTGGAATGTGGCTCGTTGGTGGAGCGGGAACGATTAGAGTTGAGTAGATTCCTTCTTGAGGTTTATGTAACCTCTTGGCATATGACCTGCATAAGGGTATCTTGGGACATCCATTGTTTCTATGAAAGATGCATTCTACATTTTGAGCTTAACCATCTCTTCTTTATTAACTTTTTTATTGGTTTACATACAAGAACAGTTATATGGACCCTATGCTAAATACCCAGCAAGAACTATTGGGTTGCCCAAAAAGTAATTGCGGATTTTTCATATAATCGGCGTTGACAAATTTTTTCACAGCTTGTGACTCTGTAATTGCATTCTTTCTTCTGTCAGTTATCAGCTGTTACTTTTAGCTTGCTTTAGAAAAAAAGTGTAGAAAAAGTATATTTGATTAAAGTTCATTCTAAGTTTTATTAAAAATGCATTTACTTTCTTTTAAAAAATCCGCAATTACTTTTTGGGCAACCCAATAGGTAAGCACATATCATTACCCACTGGTACCAATAAACAAAATTTTATTACTCGTAGGAATACCTAAGAGAAAACAAGTAAAAGTGCGCTAAGTTCGGGCCGAATCTTATATACCCTCCACCATGGATCTCATCTGTCGAGTTCTTTTCCCGGTATCTCTTTTTAGGCAAACATATGATAAAAGGAAAGAATTGCTATGCTATTGGAGCTATAGCACCAAGTTATCGTCCGATTTGGACCATAATTGAACTGAATGTTGGAGACCATAGTAAAGTCCATGTTTAAATTTTCGAATAAAAATTGCGCCCTTAAGGAGTTCAAGAAGTAAAATAGGGAGATTGGTTTGTATGTGGGCTATATCAGGCTATGGATCGATTAAGGCCATAATAGGCACGTCATGAGAGAAGTCGTTGTACAAAATTTCAGCTAAATCGGATAATAATTGCGACCTCAAGAATTCAAGATCCCAGAATGGTTAATATGACAGCTATTGGGTTGCCCAAAAAGTAATTGCGGATTTTTTAAAAGAAAGTAAATGCATTTTTAATAAAACTTAGAATGAACTTTAATCAAATATACTTTTTTACACTTTTTTTCTAAAGCAAGCTAAAAGTAACAGCTGATAACTGACAGAAGAAAGAATGCAATTACAGAGTCACAAGCTGTGAAAAAATTTGTCAACGCCGACTATATGAAAAATCCGCAATTACTTTTTGGGCAACCCAATATATCAGGTTATGGTTATTGGAGGCCACCGTAGCGCAGAGGTTAACATGTCCTCATATGACGCTGAACGCCTGGGCTCGAATCCTGATGAGACCATCAGAAAAAATATTTAGCGGTGGTTTTCCCCATCCTAATGCTGGCACATTTATGGGGTACTATGCCATGTAAAACTTTTCTCCAAAGAGGTGTCGCACTGAGGCACGCCGTTCGGACTCGGCTATAAAATGGAGACCCCCTATCATTGAGCTTAAACTTGAATCGGACTGCACTCATTGATATGTGAGAAGTTTGCCCCTGTTGCTTAGTGAAATGTTCATGGGCAAAATTTGCGAATTTTTTTTTATCAAGTTATGGATCGATTTCCACCATTCTCAGCACAGTTTTTGGAAATCATAACGAAACAATTCTTGCAAGATTTCAGCCAAATCGGATAAGAATTGCGTCCTATAGAGGCTGACGAAGTCAAGACCCCAGATCGGTTTATATGACAGCTATATCAGGTTATGGACCGATTTGAGCCACTCTTAACACAGTAGTTGGAAATCATAACAAAACACCTTATGCAAAATTTCAGCCAAATCGGATAAGAATTGCGCCGTCTAGTGACTCAAGAAGTCAAGACCCAAGATCGGTTTATATGGTAGCTATATCAAAACATGGACCCATGTGGCCCATTTAGAATTCCAACCGACCTACACTAATAAGAAGTATTCGTGCAAAATTTCAAGCTGTTAGCTTTACTCTTTCGAAAATTAGTTTCGACAGACAGACGAACGGACGGACAGAGGGACGGACAGACGGACGGACGGACGGACGGACAGACGGACAGACGGACGGACAGACGGACGGACGGACGGACGCACGGACAGACGGACCGACGGACGGGCATGGCTAGATCGACTTAAAATGACATTACAATCAAGAATATATATACTTTATGGGGTCTCAGAGGAATATTTGTAGGAGTTACAAACAGAATGACGAAATTAACATACCCCCATCCTATGGTGGAGGGTATAAACATAATGGGTTACCTATAATGAGTTGAATAATTATTTATTGGTTATAAAAAGTTAAGCAAGTAAAAAGGCCTTAAGTTCGGCCGGGCCGAACTTTGGACACCCACCACCTCGGGTATATATGTAAACCACCTTTCGTCAAAATCCGGTGAAAAATACATACCTTATGCCCCATAGTAGCTATATCTAAATATGTTCCGATTTGGACCAAATAAGTACAAGTCATTGTTCAATTGTGTATAAAAAAATATTGGCCTTTTAAGTAGCTACGTCTAAAAATAAACCGAAGTGAAACATATACGACACGGATGTCGAAAACCTAACATAAATCACTGTTTCAAATTTCATCGAAATCGGATTATAAATGCTCCTTTATGGGGCCAAAACTTGAAATTGAGATATCGGTCTATATGGCAGCTATATCCTAAGCCGGACCGATTTGGGCCAAATTGAAGAGGAATGTCAAAGGGTTTAACTAAACTCACTGTCCCAAATTTTGGCGAGAGCGGACAATAAATGCGCCTTTTATGGGTCCAAAACCTTAAATCGAGAGATCGGTATATATGGCAGCTATATACCAATATGGACCGATCTGGGCCAAATTGAATAAGGAAACCGAAGGGCCTAACATTACTCCCTGTTCCAAATTTCGGCGACATCGGACAATAAGTGTACCTTTTATCGGTCCAAAACCTTAAATCGAGAGATCGGTTTATATGGCAGATATTGGATATATCTAGACCGATCTGTGTCATTATGCAGAATTAGGTCGAGGGGCTTAACCTAACTAAATGTCCCAAATTTTGGCGACATCGAATAATAAATGCTCTTTTTATGGGCGTAAGACCTTAAATAGAGAGATTGGTGTATATGGCAGCTATATCCAAATCTGAACCGATCTGTGCTATAATGCAGAAGAATGTTGAGGGGCTTAACATAACTAACTATGCCAAATTTCGGCGACATTGGACAATAAGTGCTCCTTTTATGGGCGCAAGACCTTAACTAGAGAGATCGGTCTATATGGCAGCTATATCCAAATCTGAACCGATCTGAGCCAAATTGAACAAAGATATCGAAGGGCCTAACACAACTCACTATCCCAAATTTCATTTAAATTGGATAATAAATGTGTTTTTATGGGCCTAAGACCCTAAATCGGCGATTCGGTCTATATGGCAGCTATATCCAAATCTGAACCGATCTGGGCCAAATTAAAGAAGGATGTCGTAGGGCCTAACATAACTCACTGTCCCAAATTGCAGCAAAATAGGATAATGAATGTGTTTTTTTTATGGGCCTAAGACCCTTAATCGGCGATTCAGTTTATTTGACAGCTATATCCAAATCTGAACCGATCTGGGCCAAATTGAAGAAGGATGTCGTAGGGCCTAACATAACTCACTGTCCCAAATTGCAGCAAAATTGGATAATAAATGTGTTTTTTTTATGGGCCTAAGACCCTAAATCGGCGATTCGGTCTATATGACAGCTATATCCAAATCTGAACCGATCTGAGCCAAATTGAACAAAGACGTCGAGGGGCCTAACACAACTCACTGTCCCAAAGTTTATCAAAATCGGATAGTAAATGTGGTTTTTATGGGCCTAAAACCCTAAATCGGCGATTCAGTTTATTTGACAGTTATATCCAAATTTGAACCGATCTGAGCCAAATTGAAGAAGGATGTCGAAGGACCTTACATAATTCACTGTCTCAAATTTCAGCGAAATCCGATAATAAATGTGGCTTTTATGGGCCTAAGACCCTAAATCGGAGGATCGGTCTATAGGGGGGCTATATCTAAATATAGTCCGATCTGAACCTTATTTAGGTCAGATGTCGGGAGGCTAAAAATAACCCACTGTTTTAAATTTCAGCGAAATCAGGTAATAAATAAAGTTTTTATGGGCTTCAGACCCTCTATCGGGAGATCGGTCTATATGACAGCTATATCTAAATATACTCCGATCTAAACCATATTTACGTCAGATATCGGGAGGCTTAAAATAACCCACTTTTAGAAATTTCAGCGTAAGAAGACCATGAACTTCAGACCCTTTATCGGAAAATCGGTCTATGTGGCAGCTATATCCAAATATGGTCCGATTTGGCCCGTTCACTCGTCCTTCTGTTTGTTCAAATCACTCTACAGCTTAAAATTCAAAGATGGTCTTTCTTTTAAAAAATCCGCAATTACTTTTTGGGCCACCCAATATATCATCTTTTATACCGATTTCCCCATAAAAAATCTTCAGTTCATAAAAGTCGAATTTTTCTCTTGATTTCCATAGACAACAGCGCTGAATTTGAATAAAGCTGTCTCCTGATTTAAGGGTGTAATCCCTATACTATCCATTAACGCCATTACAGTGAGTTGTATGGACCCCCGTTTTTCGATTGAAGACATTGAACTCACAAAAGCCGCATTTCTTACGTAATATGGAAGCGAGCGCTAAACACTCGTACCTGTTACACTTCATAACAGAGTTTATGCCCTTTTCCCTTTTAACAGTATTTGGCCCTTCGCATCAATGGCCATTCTTCGGTCTTCTTAACGAATACAAAGAAATGACATGAAGTGAAATCACAGGATGGGGGTATACTATTCTAGTCATTCCGTTTGTAACACCTCGAAATATGGTTCTGTGACCCCTTAAAGTTTTATATTCTCTTGGTTGTCTTGACATTCAAAGTCGATCTAGACATATCCGTCCTTCCGTCCGTATGTCTGCGGAAATCACGATAGTAGGCCAATATCCAATTGGGCTGAAATATTCCAGATTCTGTTCTATTATATTCTGTTACGACTTCTGCGCTCTGTTACGACTTCCAACGCTTGTGCCAAATGTGGTCTAAATCGGTATTTAACCTGATATAGCTCCCAAGGAGATCGCCCAATTTGAGTTCTTGATCGCATAGAAGCCCCAATAGCTGGCGGATTTGGCTGAAATTTTGCACATAGTG
This sequence comes from Stomoxys calcitrans, assembly GCF_963082655.1. Classification (NCBI taxonomy): domain Eukaryota; kingdom Metazoa; phylum Arthropoda; class Insecta; order Diptera; family Muscidae; genus Stomoxys; species Stomoxys calcitrans. The sequence goes on along the minus strand of NC_081552.1, from coordinate 254,031,757 downwards.
TTTTGTTACTACTTCCAACATCCATGGTAAATCTCATACACAATAGCTCCCATATAAACCCATCTGCCGATTATTAGCTCCTATAACCCAAAATTTTTGCCTGGTTTGGCAGAAATTTTTGGTATTTAAAGTAAAATTATGCCAGTCAACTAAGTTCAGTGAACATTTTTGTCAGAATTCATATTGGTGGGCTTCCAAGATAAATGATCTATCATATTACTATTTAATTTGTAAAATTGTAGTATACAGTACTTGCATAGGTGGGCGCCATCTGTGTTCCACAAAAATCGATTGGGAGAGGCGAAGTTTTTGTCTGGGCTAGCATGTAAACCAACCTACCACTAACTGTATGTGGTGAGTTTAGTGAAGACACTATGTAACCGGCAAAGTGTCTGAGCTTAAGTGGCAACACTAAATAATACATCAATAGATGTCGTATCCTACTTAATGATGTCATATTATGCTTAAAAAATTATTATGATATATTGTTTTAATTGGGAATTATCATAAATACTAAATGGCAATGTTTAATATAAACGTTAAGCTAATTTTCTGCAGTTTTAATATGTGTACCAATTAGAGGGCACCACCATTAACTGGGGAAATATTAATGAGCTTGTCTGTCCGTTCGTCTAAATCATATTTTTGTCTGACTTGGTTCAAAATTGGACCTGTGTATTTGTTATAAAGGGTGATTTTTTTGAGGTTAGGATTTTCATGCATTAGTATTTGACAGATCACGTGGGATTTCAGACATGGTGTCAAAGAGAAAGATGCTCAGTATGCTTTGACATTTCATCATGAATAGACTTACTAACGAGCAACGCTTGCAAATCATTGAATTTTATTACCAAAATCAGTGTTCGGTTCGAAATATGTTCAAATTTTGACAAATTTTATTCAGCGATGAGGCTCATTTCTGGTTGAATGGCTACGTAAATAAGCAAAATTGCCGCATTTGGAGTGAAGAGCAACCAGAAGCCGTTCAAGAACTGCCCATGCATACCGAAAAATGCACTGTTTGGTGTGGTTTGTACGCTGGTGGAATCATTGGACCGTATTTTTTCAAAGATGCTGTTGGACGCAACGTTACGGTGAATGAACACATTTCGAACCGAACACTGATTTTGGTAATAAAATTCAATGATTTGCAAGCGTTGCTCGTTAGTAAGTCTATTCATGATAAAATGTCAAAGCATACTGAGCATCTTTCTCTTTGACACCATGTCTGAAATCCCACGTGATCTGTCAAATACTAATGCATGAAAATCCTAACCTCAAAAAAATCACCCTTTATTTTGTATTAAAACTTGGGTCCTAGTACGTAGCGGTCCCCCAACCCCAAAACTCCTCTAAACAGATAAATTCGAAGTTCATGTCAATATGGGACTCAAATGAAAAGTATTAGGCAGTAGATTACAAATATGTCATAAAATATTAGGTCCAGGTAATGGGAAGTCGCCCAAATACCCCCGAATGGGCATATTAACCGACAATGGATATATGGGACTTAAATGAAAGGTATTTGGGAGTAGATTACGAATATGACATTAAAACTTGCGTTCAAGTCTAGGTGGCGTTTTTCCTCCTAAAGACGCGTCAAATGGGTTATGTGACCCATTATGACAATATGGGACTTAAATGTAATTGAGAGTAGAAAACGAATTTGATATCCAATTTTGGAGCCAAGTGTTTTGGGGAACGCCCTAAAGCACCCCCTAAACTGAACTTCATTTCCGTTGGAAATAAAGAATGAATTTGATATCTATTTTCAGGACAAAGTGTTTTGGGGCCGCCCCAGCCCGGAAACCCCTTAAAATAGGTTTATTTGATGATCATGATAATATGGGGCTCAAATTAAAGGGATTTGGAAGTGCAGCACGAATTTGATATCCATATTTGAGTCGAAATATCTGAGTTGCAATCCCTCCCCTAAAAAGCACTTCTCATTATCCTAATTTTTAAAAATACCAGGAACCGAGCAGCGGCGAACTTCTCACACATCAATGAGTGCTTTCCGATTCAAGTTTAAACTCAATGATAAAGGACCTTTTCTCTATAGTCGAGTCTGAACGACGTCCCGCAGTGCATCCTCTGGGGAAAATGATTTAAATGGCCATGCATGGCATTGTACCTCGCAAATGTCGCCAATTACCGCTTTGTACGATGTTCTCGCTAGGATTCGAACGCGTTCAGCGTCATAGGCTACAATGGCACGAATTCGATATCAGCATTCAGGGCAAAGTGTCCCCATCCTAAAATGATATTAGAGAGTTAAAGAAGACGCAGCGGAGCGGGCCCGGTTCGACTAGTGGATTATAAATTGTCGAAGTGAATCTGTAAACGACTGCCACTATTACCAAATCTATTCGTCTTTTGTTTGAATTCCATTCGCAACATTCGCCTAACAAAACATATTCAAATTAAACGATTATTGAAAAAGTTTTCTACTTTGCTATATCTGACGATTAAGTTTCTAAGGATAGGGCCAAGGCAAGATGTTTCGAAATTTGTTGGCGCCTATCGCAGCATATGTGAAAAGTTTTGAAATGAAATATAACAATTTATTAAATAACACATTTATTTGGGCATAAACGAACTAAGGATACAAATAACCCTAAATGTGCCCTAGCCTTTACATATGTGCAAGTATATCTTCTCACACAAGCACTCATATGTGAGTGTGTGTGTGTGTGTGTGTGTGGAAAGTTTGAGTATATAACAGACCAAGTTTAGTATTCCACACAGCTTTTCAAATGGGTTTTGTCTGATTCGGAAGCGTTAATGACGAGCTGTCCCCAGGCACGAGAAAAGAAGTCATTTTGCCACTGAAATCAGCATGGCTCTACGACATGACGGTGAAGAGTATATGTGTTGGTGGCGTGTGATAAGGAACTTAATTCTATTATGGCAATAAAAAACAAATATTCTCATTTCGTATCATATGAACGTTTTTTACGCTCGCTCTCTCACTTCTTGGCTTACCGCCATTATCTTTGGGTTTCTGTTTTTTTTTTTTTTTTTGGAAGACTAGCTGGCCCAGCATGTGTTCCTAGCATGTGGAGCTGTTGTTAAAAGTAAGCTTTATTGCCAAATGTTGTACACACAATCTGTTTTGCCTTTTTGTGTGAAGGGAAAACTGCTCGAAGAGACCTACACACCAAGACCTTGGTTGGAAAAACAGGACATTGTTGCTAGCAAGGACTTGACTTTGCCACCATTTCGGTTTCGCCACAAAGTAACAATGAACTCACCGACTGAGAGCCATACGTACAGGCGTTTGGCCAGACATTATGCCAATGTTCGTAGGATCCAATTATTTTTACGAGGCAAATCTGCTTTGAAAAAAAAAGTAATCAAAATAAAGAAGTAAAAGCGTACAAAGTTCGGCCGGGCCGAATCTTATATACCCTCCACCATGGATCGCATTTGTCGAGATGTTTCCCGGTATCTCTTTTTAGGCAAACGAAGGATAAAAGAAAAGAATCGTGGAGACTACAGTAGAAGTCTGTGTGTAAAATTTCAGCCAAATCGAAAAAGAAATTTGCCTTCTAGGGGCTCAAGAAGCAAAATCGGGAGATCGGTTTATATGGGAGCTGTATCAAGCTATTGATCGATTCGGACAATATTAGACACCTATGTTGAAGGTCATAGTAGAAGCCGTTGTACAATATTTCTGCCTCATCGGATGAGAATTGCGCCCTCTAGAGACTCAGGAAGTCAAGATCGGTTTATATAGCAGCTATATCAGGTTATGGACTGATTTCAACCATACTCAGCACAGTTGTTAAAAGCCGTAATAAAACACCTCATGCTAATTTTCAGCCAAATCGGATAAGAATTGCGCCCTCTAGTGGCTCAAGAAGTCAAGATCCCAGATCGGTTTATATGGCAGCTATATCAGGTTATGGACCGATTTCAACCATACTCAGCACAGTCTTTGGAAGTCGTAATAAAACAGCTTATGCAGAATTTCAGCCAAATCGGATAAGAATTGCGCCCTCTAGTGGCTCAAGAAGTCAAGATCCCAGATCGGTTTATATGGCAGCTATATCAGGTTATGGACCGATTTCAACCATACTCAGCACAGTCTTTGGAAGTCGTAATAAAACAGCTTATGCAGAATTTCAGCCAAATCGGATAAGAATTGCGCCCTCTAGGGGCTTAAGAAGTCAAGACCCCAGATCGGTTTATATGACAGCTATATCAGGTTATGGACCGATTTCAACCATACTCAGCACAGTCTTTGGAAGTCGTAATAAAACAGCTTATGCAGAATTTCAGCCAAATCGGATAAGAATTGCGCCCTCTAGTGGCTCATGAAGTCAAGATCCCAGATCGGTTTATATGGCAGCTATATCAGGTTATGGACCGATTTCAACCATACTCAGCACAGTCTTTGGAAGTCGTAATAAAACAGCTTATGCAGAATTTCAGCCAAATCGGATAAGAATTGCGCCCTCTAGGGGCTTAAGAAGTCAAGACCCCAGATCGGTTTATATGGTAGCTATATCAGGTTATGGACTGATTTTAACCATACTCAGCACAGTTGTTGAAAGTCGTAATAAAACACCTCATGCTAATTTTCAGCCAAATCGGATGAGAATTGTGCCCTCTAGTGGCTCAAGAAATCAAGACCCGAGATCGATTTATATGGCAGCTATATTAGGTTATGAACTGATTTCAACCATACTCAGCACAGTTGTTGAAAGCCGTAATAAAACACCTCATGCTAATTTTCAGCCAAATCGGATGAGAATTGTGCCCTCTAGTGGTTCAAGAAGTCTAGACCCCTGATCGGTTTATATGACAGCTATATCAGGTTATGCACCGATTTCAACCATACTCAGCACAGTCTTTGGAAGTCGTAATAAAACAGCTCATGCAGAATTTCAGCCAAATCGGACGAGAATTGTGCCCTCTAGTGGCTTAAGAAGTCAAGACCCCAGATCGGTTTATATGGCAGCTATATCAGGTTATGGACTGATTTTAACCATACTCAGCACAGTTGTTGGAAGTCGTAATAAAAAAGCTAATGCAAAATTTCAGCCAAATCGGATAATAATTGCGCCCTCTACTGGCTTAAAAAGCCCAGACCCCAGATCGGGTTATATGGCAGCTATATCACGTTATGAACCGATTTCCACCATATTTAGCACAGATGTTGAAGCTGAATCGGATAATAATTGCGCCCTCTAATGGCTCAAGAAGTCAAGACCCCAGATCGGTTTATATGGCAGCTATATCAGGTTTTGGGCCGATTTGAACCATACTTGGCACAATTATTGGATATCATAACGGAACACGTCGTGCAAAATTTCATTCCAATCGGTTAAGAATTGCGCCCCCAAGTGGCTCAAGAAGCCAAGACCAAAGATCGGTTTATATGGCAGCTATACCAAAACATGGACCGATATGGCCCATTTACAATCCCAACTGACCTACAGAAATAAGAAGTATTTGTGCTAAATTTCAAGCGGCTAGCCTTACTCCTTCGAAAGTTAGCGTGCTTTCGACGGAAAGACGGACGGACAGACGGGCGAACAGGGCTAGTTCTACTTAAAATGTCCTGACGATCAAGAATATATGTACTTTATGGGGTTTTAGTCGAATATTTCGAGGTGTTACAAACAGAATGACGAAGTTAGTATACCCCCATCCTATGGTGGAGGGCATAAAAATGAAACTCAGAATGTGTGTTTAAATTTCACACACACACACCAACAATCACAGAAAGTCTACACGCATCCTTTTTCTTGCTATCTATGCAAATGTGGTGTGTGCTTGTGCTTCTTCATGAAGCATATTTTAGTTGAAATGATTTACTCCAAGGACTTTTTTTGTATATACGTTGTGTCCCCATATTTTTGTAGATTTGAGAGGCGAATGACAACACCACCACATGGTGCGAATAGGCTTTTTTCTATTGCAATTAGTCTGGATTTTAATAAGGGATAATAACATGTTATGATCCATCCACATAATATTTTATGTTTAGAGCAAAGAAGTATGGTGAAGTGATAAAAAATATGAGTGTATTTGCTAAGTCATAACTTTCATTTGAGCAAACCGCTGTAGAAAGTTTATACAAAGATGTACGTCAAGATTTAAGGATAATAAAAATTTTATATTGAAGCAATTTTTGTTTAAAAGAGTAGTGTTTATTGATATATTTTTTGAATTTCTGCATGTCGTAGATGGTTGGTACCTGCCGCAAGTCGATTCCACATACGGACCGTCCGAGCAAAAAAGAGTTTTCACAGTAGTGCATTGTTCGATTATAAACCGGTGTGAGGTTTAAGAAGGTATATTTTCCAAGTTTTTAGGGAATCTTTTATGAAAGACTAGCTGACCTGGGCCCACTCCGCTGCGCCTTTTTTTGCTTTATTAAAGAGCTTTTAGTGATATACCAGGCTACGGAAATAGTATATCGCTTGACTAACAGTTTAACAAAATATGTGCCTTTATCTGAATTCCATATGATCTTTATTGGTCTACGAATTTAAGTTTGGATGTAAGGTGTACTCCATTCTTAAAATACTATATTTCAGGCCGGTATTCTCTTGATATCTGATTTAGGGGTGTTTTCGGGGGTGAGGTGGTCGCCCAGATACTTGGGCCGAAAAAAATATTAGCATCGTGCTCTTCTTTCAAATACCATTTATTTAACCCCCATATTGCCATTGGTTTAGGGGAGTTTACATGAATAGGCATCGCCCAAACACGTGGCACCAAAACAGGTTATCAAATTCGTTTTCTAATCTCAAATACTTTTCATTTGAGCCACATATTGGCATGGTCCAAAAATTTTTAACCTCTGGGGGTGTTTTGGCGAAGGGGTGATGCCCTAAATACATGATCCTACATTTGGATATCAAATTCGTATTCTACTCCCAAATACCATTATTTGAGCCCCATATTGCGATGATCAGTAAAAAATTGCTATATGTGGGATATTTGGGAAAGGAGTTGACCCCCAGAAAATTGGTTACGAAAGTGGGTATCAATTCTTGGTCTACCCCCGATTCCTTTCATTTAAGCTCCACATTAACTTGGTCGGTAAATATGTCCAATTTAGGAGTGATTTGGGGGTTGGGATGGTCCCAGTAATACTTGGTCCGACAATTGGATATCAGATACATTTTCTTATCCTAAATACCTTTCATTTGAGTCCCATATTGTCGCGATTGGTCTAAATATATGTTTGGTAGGTTTTAGGGTGGGGCGGCCCCCCTATGTACCCAATCCTAAATTTCGATACCAAATTTTTATTTTTAGGGTACTATATGAGAGCACACAAAATTTCGCACCACCCATCTCCGAGCTCTGGCGTTTCTAAAAATTAGGGTAAGAGGAAGGGTCCGCCCTTCCTACTTCAGATATCAAAAAATGTAGTACCCTATGTTCACCACGGGATCATTATGCACTATCTGTAAAAATTTCAAGAAAATCGGTTCAGCCATTTCTGAGCCTATAAGGAACACACAAACAAACCTGCAAACAAACCCTCCACCGAAGGATGGGGGTATATTCATTTTGTCATTCCGTTTGCAACACATCGAAATATTCATTTCCGACCCTACAAAGTATATATATTCTTGATCAGAGTAAAAATCTAAGACGATCTAGCCATGTTCGTTCGTCTGTTTGTTGAAATCACGCTACAGTCTTTAAAAATAGAGATATTGAGCTGAAATTTTGCACAGATTCTTTTTTTGTCCAAAAGCAGGTTAAGGTCGAAGATTTGCTATATCGGACTATATCTTGATACAGCCCCCATATAGACCGATCGCCGACCGTCTTAGGCCCATAAAAGCCACATTTATTATCCGGTTTTGCTGAAATTTGGGACAGTGAGTTGTCTTATGCCCTTTAACATCTTTTTTTAATTTGGTCCTGATCGGTTCAGATTTGGATATAGCTGCCATATAGAACGATTTCTCGAAATTTGGTACAGTTAGTTAAGTTAAGCCCCTTGACATACTTCTGCAATATGGCACAGATCAGCCCAGATTTGGATATAGCTGCCATATAGACCGGTATCTCGGTTTTAGGTTTTGGGTCCATAAAATTCGCATTTATTGTCCGATGTCGCTGAAATTTGAGACAGTGAGTTTAGTTAGGCATTTCGATGTCCTTTTTCAATTTGGCCAAGATCGGTCCAGATTTTAATATAGCTGCCATATAGATTGATCTCTGGAGTTAAGGTTTTAGGCCCATAAACGGCGCATTTATTGTTCGATTTCGCCGAAATTTGGGACAGTGCTTTGACATAGGATGGGAGTATACTAATTTAGTCAATCCGATTGTAACACCTAGAAATATTCGTCAAAGACCCCTTAAAATTTATAAATTCTTGATCGTCTCGACATTCTGAGTCGATCTAGTCATGTCCTTCCGTTCGTCTGTCGAATTTACGATAGCGGTCGAAGGCATAAAGCTAGCCGCTTGAAATTTTCCTCATATACTTTGATGTAGATCATTTGAGATTGCAAATGGGCCATATCGGTTCAGATATGGATATAGCTCCTATATAAACCGATCTATCGATTTGACTTCTTGAGCCCCTGGAAGCCACAATTTTTATTCGAAATGGCTGCAATTTTGCATGTGATGTTCCGTTATGACTCTGAACAACTGTGCCTAGTACGGTCCAAATCAGTCTATAACCTGATATAGCTCCCATATAAGCCGATCTCCCGATTCGACTTCTTGAGCCCCTGGAAGTCATAATTTTGATCCGATTTGGCTGAAATTTTTCATGTAGTGTTCTGCTATGATTTCTGTGCCAGACACCAAACATGTGCCAAACACGGTCCAAATCGGTCTATAACCTGATATAGCTCCCATATAAACCCAGTCCCTGGAAGTCACAATTTTTGTCCGATTTGGCTGAAATTTTGCACATAGTGTTCTATTATGACTTCCATTTGGTATTCCGTTATGACTTCCAACAACTGTGCCAAGTACGGTTATAACCTAGTATAGCACCCATATAAATCGGTCTGTCGATCATCCTTGTCCGATTCCTAGAAGCTTTAATTTTTACTGGTTTGACAGCAGTTTGGTATGTAGAATAAAATTATGCCCTTCAACTAAATATATTTTGTATAAATTTTTAGCAGAATCCATGGTAATGCGTTCCCAAGATTCTACCCTGCCGAATTTAACACATTTTTACCTGTTTTATTTCCATGTGTTTACTAGCGAAAATTTCGCTAAAGCTGCGTACCGGGCGTAAGATGCAGGCTGTAATTAAAATGAAGTTGTTTGTTAAAATTTCATTTTGTTACAAAATTATTAACTATGCAGCTTTTAAAAAATATGATGTTGTCTTTCATCGCAAACTATGCCCAAAAAGAGACTCTCATACCATTGATACTAAAAGCAAATAAATTACATACAAACAGGACCTTACAGGATGTTGTTAATAACAAATGACTTTTGTATAACACTATTGACACACTCATACACTCACACTCACATCCACATTACAACCTCATACAATTCAATAAAGCTGCAATAAGACAATTTGATAATACCACACACACACACAGTCGCTCAGTCCAATTGAAGGGCCCAGGACTATTATCGATTAGATGATGGTCGAACAGTAGAAGGAACACACACCCCCTGAACGGGAGGCTAGTTTACTCTGTATGCCAAAAGTGCCTTAGGGTTTGTCCCACTGGTGATTGAGCACCATCCACATCACATGTTGTATGGATACGGCAATTGGGATTTATCCTCTTTTAACCTTCGATTGATTGCAAATCTTTTGTTCTGGACATCAAACCATCCGTGGGCTATTGGTTTGTGAATGAAAAATGGAGTGTGTGGGTTTGTGTCCTTCGGCGTTAAATCAATTATAAAAGATATCTTTCTTATGGCACTTTTAAATGGAATTTTGCATTTGATTTCGATTTAATAGAGTTATTTTGATTTTTCATTATGTGACCTTTAACCTATCATTCTACTATTCATAAGGAAGAACATAAAAAATATTTTTTTTTTTTTCAATCTACTCTGGGTGGAATGGTATGTTAAGCACCATGATCCATTTGACATGGTCCGCTGGTGATTTTTCTTAGTCGAAAATGAAATCGCAATACGGATAGCCAGTCAAATGCTTCTAGCAACACCACACTTTTGCTGACTTTTAAATGTTTTTTTGCTATGCTATTCTTTGAATGGAGGCATTCAGCAATAGTCTAAAGCCGGACGATATCCTGCAATGGAATCTCAGTAAAACAAAAACTTAGAAGAAACTTAGAGCCAAACAAGTCCTAACATTTAAAAAGGCATAAAGTTCGGCCGGGCCGAACTTTGGATACCCACCACCTCGGGTATATATGTAAACCCCCTTTCGTCACACTTAACTTATACATCCAAATTCGGCACGGACATTGAGTGGTCTAATAAGTACAAGTCACTGTTGAATTAAGTATTTAAAATTTCAACAAAATCTTATGTAAAAAAATCAATTTGTGTTTGTTTGTTTGTTTGTGTGTTCCATATAGACTCAGTAACGGCTGAACCGATTTTCTTGAAATTTTCACAGATGGTGCATAATGACCCCGTGGTGAAAATGGGGTACTACATTTTTTGATATCTCAAGTGGGGGCGGACCCTCCCCTTACCCTAATTTTCAGAAACGCCAGATCTGAGAGACGGGTGGTGCGATTTAAGCAAAATTTTGTGTGCTCTCATATACAATAGTACCCTAAAACTAAAAATTTGGTATCCAAATTTCGGATGGGGTACCTAGAGAGGCAGCCCCACCCTAAAACCTACCAAAAATATATTTAGACCAATCAATGTCAATATGGGACTCAAATGAAAGGTATTTAGGATAAGAAAACGTATCTGATATCCAATTGTCGGACCAAGTTCTAGGGGGACCACCCCAAGCCCCAAAACACCACTAAATCGGACATATTTACCGACCATGGCAATATGGGACTCAAATGAAAGGTATTTGCGAGTAGAATACGAATCTGATATTCAAATGTGGGACCACGTTTCTGGGGGTCCACCCCTTCCCCAAAATACCCCCCTAACTGGACATTTTTACTGACCATAGGAATATGGGGCTTAAATAAAATGTATTTGAATGTATAATACGAATCTGACATCCAAATATGGGACCAAGTGTTTGGGGGGCCGCCTCTCACCAAAAACATCCCCTTAAAGGGACAAAATTACGACCATAGCAATATGGGGCTCAAATGAAAGGTCTTTGGGAGTAAAGCACGAATTTGATATCAATATTCGTGAAAAGTGTCTATTGGGGCCACCCCAACCCCACAACCACACCCAAATAGAAATTATTTTCTGACTATTGCAATAAGAGGCAATAAGAGGGTTTTTAAAGTGGAAAACGAATCCGATATATATTTTCAAGGCCAACTCACTGAGTAGCCGCCCATCCCCAAAACACCCCCCAAGCCGGTCATGTTTGCTGACTATGGAAATTTGAGGCTCAAATTAAAGGTATGTGGGAGAAGACCACGTATCTGATATCAACATTAGGGGCCAACTGTCTAGCGGACGTCCCACCACCATAACAACCATTTTGACCATGCCAATATGTGGCTCAAATGAAAGGTATTTGAGATTAGAAAACGAATTTGATAACCTATTTTGGGGGCCATGTGTTTGGGGGACGCCTCATCCTGTTAACTCCTCTTAAGCAATGGCAATATGGTGTTTAAATAAATGGTATTTGAGTGAAGAGCCCGATGCTGATATTTTTTCAGGGCCAAGTATCTGGGGGACCACTTCTCCCCCGAAAACACCACTAAATCAGACATCATGAGAATATCGGGCTGAAATGAAGTATTTCAAGAATAGAGTACACCTTACATCCAAACTTAAATTCGTAGACCAATAAATATCATATGGGTTTCAGATATAGGCACTTATATTGTTAAACTGTTAGTCAAGCGATATATTGGGTTGCCCAAAAAGTAATTACGGATTTTTTAAAAGAAAGTAAATGCATTTTTAATAAAACTTAGAATGAACTTTAATTAAATATACTTTTTTTACACTTTTTTCTAAAGCAAGCTAAAAGTAGCAGCTGATAACTGACAGAAGAAAGAATGCAATTACAGAGTCACAAGCTGTGAAAAAATTTGTCAACGCCGACTATATGAAAAATCCGCAATTACTTTTTGGGCAACTCAATATTTTAGTAGGTATGGTATTTCACTAAAAGATCTTTAATTGTCGAAAATAAATATTCCAAGGAAACTTTTGTTCCATATAAAGTAAAAGAAGGCGCAGCGGAGCGAGCCCGGGTCAGCTAGTCGTGTAATAAGTAAAGCTTTAATGAGCTTCAGACCCTTAACCGGCATATCGGTCTATATGACAGCAATATTCAAATACAATCCGATTTGAACCATATTTCTGTAACCACCATAAATGACCTATTACCGATGCTGACTGAGGAGGGATTTGAACCCGTCTGCTACGCAGACAATGTTATAATACTTCTAAAGGGGTAAGGATCCGAATGAGCTATGCTAAAGGACCGAAAGGGTCTTGCATGTGGCAAATGACTGGGCTGGACCCAGAGGTCTCAATGTTAACCCAGAGAAGACTGAAATATGCCTGTTCACGAGGAAGACGAAGGTGGGCCAATTTAATGCACCACATTTCCTCAATAAGACAATTTCGATATCTGACAAGGTCAAATACTTAGGTGTGATCTTGGACAGGAAAGTGAATTGGAAGTGTCACATTCAGGAGCGTACTGAGAAGGCTCACAGATGTTGGACACTATGTAGACGGGCCGTAGGCTCGAAATGGGGCCTGAATCCGAGGATAGCCCAATGGATCTACAAGAGCGTGATTAGACCAATACTTACTTACGCCTCAGTAGTTTGGTGGACTGCTATTTAGAAAAAGTGCAACATAAGGACCATACAACAGGTTCAGAGAACATGTTGTCTTGGCATAGGCGGAGCGATGAGGACCACGCCCACAAGGTCACTGGAGATTATTCTAGATATCCGACCCATTGACATACAGATTTAGTGTGAGGCAGCCACAGCGGCTATGACACTTAAGGCGATGGGAGAATGTATTGAGGATGAGAGTAGCTCATACCAAAATGCAAATGCAAAATGCAAATTTTGCCCATGAATTTTCCACTGGGCAGGAACTGTGCAAACTTCTCACATATCAATGAATGCAGTCCTATTCAAGTTTTAAGTTCCATGATAAGGGGCCTCCTTTTTATAGCCGAGTCCGAACGGCGTGGCGCAGTGCGACACCTCTTTGGAGAGAAGTTTTACATGGCATAGTACCTCACAAATGTTGCCAGCATTAGGTGGAGAAAACCACCGTTGAAAATTATTTCTGGTCTCACCAGTATTCGAACCCAGGTGTTCAACGTCATAGGCGGACATGCCAACCTCTGCGCTACGGTGGCTAATACCATCGCAACATAATCGAGGCGACGATAGGAAACCTGGAAGGAAGGGAAGACGTTTTCGATCGGATACCTGAGATGAACCTTGAAGTCGAGTGCGATGTACTGCTGCCATCGGCACAGTTTTGGATTGACGGAACCCTAGTATTGCCATCTGGAAGATAATTTTACACGGATGGATCAAAGCTACAGGACAGAGTGAGCCTGGGGGTTTACATTGTGAACCCAGGGACTGAGATCTGTTTATGACTGCCTGACCATAATACGGTCCTGCAGGCGGAGATCCGGGCGATCACGGAATACGTGAGGTGGTGTGGTGCAAATGCGAGGACGTCTAGTGTGAACATCTTTACCGACAGTAAAATTGCCATAAGGGCAATAACAACCAGGACGGACCACGACCAGGACCAAGGTCACGAACAGTCTTGCAGTGTAAAAAGGAGATTAACGCCTTCTCTGAGGATGGGAAAATCCATATCGTTTGGGTGCCGGCCATAACGGAGGAAATGAAAGGGCAGACGATTTGGCGGTGAAGGCCAGAGGACTGCCGTCAATAAACTTGGTTAACCCGATGCTTTTCGGGTCGACGCAGTCCAAGTCAAGGGAGTGGGCGACGAATGCGTATGCAACATTGTGGAATAGCGAAACGGTCGGTAGGATGGCGAAAATCCTATGGGGGGATCCAGGTCGTGAGAAGATGAGGCTATTACTGCTAGGAAGTAAGAATTAGGTCAGTATAGCTATTGGTATCATAACGGGTCACATAGGACTACGAGCTCACTTATGTAAAATCGGTGCGGCAAGTGATAACATGTGTAGGGCATGCGGGGAAGATAATGTGATGTTGGAGCATTTCCTTTGTCATTGTCCGGCTTTCGCGTCCAACAGATACCCGTATTTCGGGGAGACACAACCAAAAAATTTTCTTCTTTGAGGTTACTTTATAGTTTTTAGAGCGCACAACAAGTCGATTACTGGCTAAGGTGTATGTCCATAATGGCATGGGGCGGATTAATATCTCCACCCTCTTTTCAACGTAACCTAACCTTAACCTAACCATATTTGAGTCGGATGTTGGGAGGAGTAAAACTACTCACAGTTTAAAATTTCAGCGAAATCGGTTAAAAAATAAAATTTTTATGGGTCTCAGACCCTTTATCGTGAGATCGGTCTATATGGCAGCTATATATAACTATAGTCCGATCTGCACTATATTTAGATCAAATGTTGGTAGGCTTAAAATAACCCACTGTTCCAAATTTTGGCGAAATCGGGTAATAAAAAATGCTTTAACGGGCTTCAGACCCTTTAACGGGAGATCAGTGGTTATGGCAGCTACATCTAAATATAGTCCGATCTGAACTATATTTAGATCGGATGTTGGTAGGCTTAAAATACTGTTCCAAATCTCAGCGAAATCGGGTAATAAAAAAAGCTTTTATGGGTTTCAGACCCTTTATCGGGAGATCGGTCTATATAGCAGCTATATCCAAATAAGGTCCGATTTGGCCCGTTCAAAAACTCGAAGTCGATTTAACCGTGTCCGTCCGTCCGTCTGTCTGTCGAAAGCACGCTAACTTTCGAAGGAGTAAAGCTAGCCGCTTGAAATTTTGCACAAATACTTTTTATTAGTGTAAGTCGGTTGGGAATGTAAATGGACCATATCGGTCCATGTTTTCATATAGCTGCTATATAAACCGATCTTGGGTCTTGACTTCTTGAGCCTCTAGAAGGCGCAGTTCTCATCCGATTTGACTGAAATTTTGCACGTGGTGTTTCGGTATCACTTCCAACAACAGTGCTTAGTATGGTTGAAATCGGTGTATGTTTTGAGGTAGCTGCCATATAAACCGATCTTAGGTCTTGACTTCTGGAGTTTCTACAGGGCGCAATTCTCATCCGATTTGACTGAAATTTTGCACGTGGTGTTTTGGTGTTACTATCAACAACTGTGTTAAGTATGATACAAATTGGTTCATAATCTGGTATAGCTGTCATATAAACCGATCTTGGATCTTGACTTCTTGAGCCCATAGAGCTCGCAATTCTCATCCCATTTGGCTGAAATTTTGCACGAGGTGTTTTGTTATGACTTCCAATAACTGTGCTAAGTATGGCGCAAATTGGTACATAACCTGATATAGCTGCCATATAAATCGATCTGGGATCTTGACTTCTTAAGCCTCTAGAGGGCGCAATTCTCATCCGATTTGTCAGAAATTTTTCAACATACGTGTCTAATATGGTCTGAATCGATCAATAGCTTGATACAGCTCCCATATATACCTATATCCCGATTTTGCTTCTTGAGCCCCTACAAGGCACAATTCTTATCCGAATGAACTGATATATTATACAATGACTTCTACAATGTTCAGCATTAATTTATGGTCCGAATCGGATTATAACTTGATATAGCTCCAATAGCATAAAAGTTCTTATTCAATATTCTTTGTTTGCCTAAAAAGAGATATCGAGCATAGAACTAGACAAATGCGATCTACGGTGGAGGGTATAGAAGATTCGGCCCGGCCGAACTTAGCACGCTTTTACTTGTTTGGTTTATTTTAATATTATTTTCTAGTAGAAAATCTCTTCGAAATTTGTATACCCTCTACCAAAGTATCCTAATCAGCCGCAAAACCCAATATATCGGCCATATAAAATGATCTGGGGATTTGACATCTTCAGCATCTGGAGGATGCAAAGTTTCTACACAAGCTGCCTTCTTCCCTTTTCTTCTGTTAGTGCAGTAATTTTTCGCTCTGCTGCATTAATAGCGAATGTATTTTCCCGCATGCAATCATAGAAAATCTGTTTCTATCACACCTAAAGTCCATCACACTCAACCTGAGCAAATGCCCTTTACACTCAACACCATATTTACATTTGTTTGTATTACAGAGTGTAAGGACATGTTTCAATATTTACATGAATGTTTGACGACATGTCATATCCATTGTTGACCATTTGACGATTTTATGTACAGAGAGGATGGTATCTCAAACTCTCATTTGCAAACTTTTCCCATGCTAGTGTGATAGCATACAGCGCAAGGCTAAGAGTTGAGCAAGAAAAAAATGGCATAATCTTCTGAAATCCTTAAATTTAATTTTCCACTTGTATGAATTCGGTATATTAACAAGTGTTGGATTTTCCGAAGATTTTAAAAACCTTATACGCCTTCACTCATTCACAAAGAGTTGCAAAAGTGTCCTTTGAGTTAAATCTCCAGTAAAAAGATTCAAAATGAACTCCTTTGGGGGGATCAAAAATCATATCCACAAACAGATGATAATGATGTTGATGTGGTGTTGATTACGACAATAGCCACAGAGATTGCATAGGCCATAAGAACGCCAGGACTTATTGATAACCCGGGGGTTGAATGTGTGTGGCGAACTTTGTGCCATACAGAAACAAGTTCCTGCCCGTTAGTGTGACAAGGGTAGCATGGCCAAGGGTTGGCTGGGCTATCTATTTAAACGCAAAATGATACTAAATGTCAATGTGCTTAGGCGAGTGTGTATGTGCGAGAGATAGTGATAGCAACATAAGCTCATTATGAATTGATGTCCTTTGCTATGCGAATATGAGGCAGCATAAGCATCAACGACCACTGCAGGTGGTCGATCACAGCATATGAAGATTGCAATAAGAACGATTTATAATTGAATGTGAGCAAATTCATTGGATGCCAGGACAAATGTCCTTTCACCGTTATCTGCTTCTCTTTATTTATAAGCCGCTTTACCTTGCCACAATATTCCGGTGTCATAGCATATCACATTTTATAAGGTCCCTTCGTCACTGTAATTGGGTGTGTGTGTGTGTGTGTGAGTGTTTGTCCTGGGGTTTTGTTTATACTCCGCAACATAGCTTATTTGTTGTGCAAACGTTTAAATACTTAAAGAGATCTAAGCCTTGCCATTGTCCTGGCTCACCTCACCTCACCTCCTCGCACATTCCCACCTATCTGGACAAAAAACTCAGGCGCCGCAGAGCACGTGCGACCCATTAATTTATTTGGTAACTAAAGTCATCAACTTTGTAGTGTGGCGTTATCTCAAGGCACGAGGTTGCCAAGCATAGCACGTGGCACTAACAATGCTCCCAACTCGACATTAGTCACTTTGCATTCAAATCGTTCCTTTTATTGTTTTAAACTCTGGCGGCAATCATACATTTTTATTACATTTTATTTTGGTAGGGCGAATTAAGTGTGACTGTGTGTGCGCGGGTGTAATGAATTCATTTGCGTTTTTCTCACTCTCTCACCCACACCAAGGGCATTTGGTTCGGTTTGGTCCTCCCGCCAATTGTTGTTGCCGCCAAGAATTTTATTGTTGTCTTGCTAATCACCGTCAAGAAACAAATTAATGTTGTTAAGGAAATCCGTTGTGGCCCCGGACTATATCACTGCAAATAACAAGGACACAGTGGTTGAAAAGAGCAAATCCATGAGATTTCATAAAAATCAAATTTTATCCCTAGAAAGAGCAGATTGGTCTGGTCAAACCAATTTTGATTTTTTTTGGCTTCCCTACAATACACTGAGCATTTTTATGAAATGAAAACTTAATGCATAAGCTAAATGAAGGGTTCCAAGTAAATCAAAAACGAAAAATTATACAATTTTGAATTATTTTGGAAATTATATGGAAATGGTCTGATTGGTCCACATCATACTTTTTGCAAATTCTGGTACTGTCAATAGATTAAAAGTGCAAAAAAATTTCGAACGAATCGCATTGCCAATCTCCGAGATCTGGCAGTTTTGAAAATTAGGGTAATGAGAAGTGCTTTTTAGGGGAGGGATGGCACTCAGACATTTCGACTCAAAAAAGGATACCAAATTCGTGCTGCACTTCCAAATCCCTTTAATTTGAGCCCCATATTGCCATGGCCGGTCAATATGAGATGTTTGTAGGGTGTTTTGGGGCTGGGGCAGTCACCGGCACTTTGCCCTGCAAATAGATATCAAATTCGTTCTTTACTCCCAAATACGGTTGATTTGAGCTCCATATTGCCAAATAATCGAAAATGTAGTGCATTTTAGAGGGCGCTTTAGGTAGTACCCCCCATACACTTGGATCGAAAATTGGATATCAAATTCGTTTTCTACTCTCAAATACCTTTCATTTGAGTTCCATATTGTCATAATGGGTCAATCAACCTATGGTTGCCCAAAAAGTAATTGCGGATTTTTTAAAAGAAAGTAAATGCATTTTTAATAAAACTTAGAATGAACTTTAATCAAATATACTTTTTTTTAAAGCAAGCTAAAAGTAACAGCTGATAACTGACAGAAGAAAGATGACAATTACAGAGTCAAAAGCTGTGAAAAATTTGTCAACGACGACTATATGAAAAATCCGCAATAACTTTTTGGGCAACCCAACATTTCACTTATTTTTGGAAAGGAAAGCGCCACCTATACTTGAACACAAATTTTAATGTCATATTTGTAATCCACTGTCGAAAACTTTTCATTTGAGGCCCATATTGACATAAACGTCGAATATACCTGTTTAGAGGAGTTTTTGGGTTGGGCAGGCCCGCTGGGTACTTGGACCCACATTTTAATACGATATTCGTTTTCTAGTTTCCAATACCTTTCATTTGATACCCATACTGCGCCTATAGTTCCACTTTTGGTTTTAGATGGCGTTCTTGGGGTAGGGGGAAAGGACCGCCCCCATTCGATAGCTAAAAATTATATAGCCTATGTTTCCATCCAGACAAACTTACACAATCTGTGAAAATTTTAAGAAATTCGATTTAGCCGTTTTTGATACTACGGAACAAACCAAAATACCGAGTCCCATATAGTCATGATGGGTTATATGCCCATTTAAAGCTTTTTTGGGGGGTTTGGGTGTTCCCCTATACTTCGATCTGATTTTGTATGCCAGATTCGTAATCTACTCCCAAATATCTTTCATTTGAGGCTCATATTGACAAGAAGGTATATTTTGGTTAAAGGGGGGAGGGTCCACCCCTTCCGAAATCCAAAAATTATAAAGCCTATTTCTCCTTCCTGACCATATTCGCAATCTACTCCCGAATACCTTTTATTTGAGTCCCATATTGTCTGGATCGTACATAGAACCTTTTTTAGGGCGTTTCGGGGTTGGGGGCGGCCCCCAGTTACTTGGACCCAATTTTTAATTTCAAATTCGTTCTCTACTCCTGAATACCTTCCATTTGAGTCCCATCCTTCCTTACAGTCCAACCTACACAGGGCCATACTGACATAAACGTCGAATATATCTGTTTAGAGGAGTTTTTGGGTTGGGCAGGCCTGCTTGGTACTTAGACCCAAATTTTAATACCATATTCGTATTCTATATTCCAATACCTTTCATTTGATACCCATATTATCCCGATCGGTCCACTTTTGATTTTGGGTGGTATATTTTGGTTAAAAGGGGGAGGGTCCGCCCCCTTCCGAAATCCACAAATTATAAAGCCTATTTCTCCTTCCTGACCATATTCGCAATCTACTCCCGAATACCTTTTATTTGACTCCCATATTGTCAGGATCGTCCATAGAACCTTTTTAAGGGCGTTGGGGGCGGCCCCCCAGTTACTTGAACCCAATTTTTAATTTCAAATTCGTTCTCTACTCCTGAATACCTTCCATTTGAGTCCCATCCTTCCGGACATTGAGTGTTGTAATAAAGACAAGTCACTGTTTTTGGTTCAATATTGGTCTTATTGACAGCTTTATCCCAATATAGACCGATCTGAACTATTGGGTTGCCCAAAAAGTAATTGCGGATTTTTTAAAAGAAAGTAAATGCATTTTTAATAAAACTTAGAATGAACTTTAATCAAATATACTTTCTTTACACTTTTTTTCTAAAGCAAGCTAAAAGTAACAGCTGATAACTGACAGAAGAAAGAATGCAATTACAGAGTCACAAGCTGTGAAAAAATTTGTCAACGCCGACTATATGAAAAATCCGCAATTACTTTTTGGGCAACCCAATATATAAGACACTCATGTCTAAAAGCCTAACATAAGTCACCGTGTCAAATTTATGCGATATCGGGAAATAAATGCGCTTATTAATAAAGGGTGATTTTTTCGAACCGAACACTGATTTTGGTAATAAAATTCAATGATTTGCAAGCGTTGCTCGTTAGTAAGTCTATTCATGATGAAATGTCAAAGCATACTGAGCATCTTTCTCTTTGACACCATGTCTGAAATCCCACGTGATCTGTCAAATACTAATGCATGAAAATCCTAACCTCAAAAAAATCACCCTATATAAAGATAGCATTGCTATGGGGTTTTGTCATATTTCCACAGAAATGATCTTCGCCCTAATAGACAAAAAGATTTTAAAAAAAGATGTTGTTAACCACAGTGCCTTAGCTAACAACGCAAAAGGCAGTTACACCACTAAAAACAACAACAACTACATTATCCTTCGAAGGACATCTAAAAAAAAAGGAAAACAAAAGAAGGATAAATGTTGCTGCTGTTTTCGTTAAGCACTACGACAATAGAATTTTGTTTGATTGTTCCTTTGGGGAAATGTGGTTTGGCATTTTAATAATTCAACAATTTAACTTTTCCCATTCACTTCATATCACACAAATCGATCTGTGTTCGTTGTCACATTTAGGAATTGTTGTTCATCGCTGTCGCCACCGCCGCAGTCTCACATTGAGCATTAGAATCAGTCATCGTATCCATTGGGCCAACGCGTTGCGAGCAATTGGTAGCGAAACAAAAGGAAGAGCAACTTCATCAGCATCAATTCCGTTGAGCGGAACGAAGCATTATGGACGCTATAATTTATTAAATCAAAACAATCTTTTTTGTAGTATTCATTAAGGAATTCAATGCTCTCTTCTCCTTGGGATTTTGTCACACTTACAAGATTGTAACACTTAACTATCTGCAGAAATGAAATAATTAAATTGCTTATAAGTTACTGAAGAAAAAGCGAGATGGATTATATTTTATATACATGCGTCTGGGTTCAAATCCCGCCGAGAACATAGACAACATTTACCGCGGTGGTTATCCCCTGCTTGTGCTGGCGACTTTTGCAAGGTATTTACCTTAGGTAATCAGACTTGTAAACTTATACATTAAAGTGGTTTCGCTCTTCGGCAAGTCGTTCGCTACGGCAATGAAAAGGAGGAAATCTAAAGATTAAATGAACAGACTGATATTGCATGATATTTGGTTAAAACTGCCATGTAGACCGATATTTGGATTTATTGCCTGGAGAGGAGGCGCATTTATAGTCCTATGGTTAAGATTGAATGGGTAGCCTACCCCGAAACGTGTGTTCTTTCGGAGGCCAGTCTGGCCCATTCTGACACCCTACTAAGAACAAGTAAGAGTGTGCTAAGTTCGGCGGGGCCGAATCTTCTATACCCTCCACCAAGGATAGCATTTGTCGATTTCTATGCGCAGTATCTCTTTTTAGGCAAACAAAGAATATTGAATAAGAAGTGTTATGTTATTGGAGCTATAACAAGTTATAGTTCCATTCGGACCATAAATGAATGCCATAATGAATGTAGAAGTCATTGTGTAATATTTCGGTTCATTCGGATAAGAATTGCGCCTTGTAGGGGCTAAAGAAGCAAAATCGGGATATAGGTATATATGGGAGCTGTATCAAGCTATTGATCGATTTAGACCATATTAGACACGTATGTTGAAGGTCATGAGAAAAACCGTGGTACGAAATTTCTGCCAAATCGGATGAAAATTGCGCACTCTAGAGGCTCAAGAAATTAAGATCCCAGATCGGTTTATATGGCACCTATATCAGGTTAAGAACCGATTTGCGCCATACTTCGCAAAGTTATTGGAAATCATATCATTCTAAGTTTCAGCCAAATCGGATGAGAATTGCGCCCTCTAGCGGCTCAAAAAGTCAAGATCCAAGATCGGTTTATATGACAGCTATACCAGATTATGGACCGATTTGAATCATACTAACACAGTTATTGGAAGTGATACCAAAACACCACGTGCAAAACTACAGTCAAATCGGATGAGAATTGCGCCCTCTAGAAGCTAAAGAAGTCAAGACCCAAGATCGGTATATATGGCAGCTATATCAAAACATAAACCGATTTCAACCATACTTAGCACAGTTATTGGAAGTGATACCGAAACACCACGTGCAAAACTAAAGTGAAATCGGACAAGAATTGCGCCCTCTAGAGGCTCAAGAATTCAAGACCCAAGATCGGTTCATATGGCAGCTATATCAAAACATGGACCGATATGGCCCATATACAATGCCAACCGACCTACACTAATAAAAAGTACTTGTGCAAAATTTTAAGAGCCAAGCTTTACTCCTTCGAAATTGAGCGTGCTTTCGACAGACAGACGGACGGACGGACATGGCTTAATCGACTTAAAATGACATGACGATCAAGAATATATATACTTTATGGGGTCCCAGACGCATATGTCGAGGTGTTACAAACAGAATGACGAAATAAGTATACCCCCATCCTATGGTGGAGGGTATAAAAAGAAGAGAAGGAAAAAGGTGGTAAAATATAATGAGGACATAAACTACCCCAGTTCCGTCCCGAAGGGGTGAAAGGGAATTGACGAAATATGAAAAATTCAAGAAATATAGGAATAGATAAAAGCATGGGCCTATCCATCACACCACTACGCGAATAATACCCCGGAGTGTAAGCCCACACTCACTTAAATATTCACTCGCCAAGTTCCAAGCATTGGTGCATGACAGCGTGTTGAAGATTTCATTGCGTTCCTTGTCGAACCAAACCCGTCTTGTCCACGTATGTGAGGAGACTCCCCAGAGACACATCTGAATGTTGACCAAGATCGGAGAAGAACCGCCTTCCTAGGATAGAAAGCCTTGATCCCTGTAAACCCGGGCATGAGCAGAGCAGATGCTCGATCGTCTCCTCCTCATTCTCGTTAAGAAATCGTCCATAGTAGTCGTTGTGCGGGAATTCCATGCGCGGGGCATATGGTCTATTGGCCGATTATGACTCCTTTAATCGTACTCAATGACCCCTTATCAAAGGCCAGCAAACTTCCTCATCCTCTTCCGGTCATCAGCAGGCCAGACTGTCCTCGCAATGAGACATCCATCCACAGACTCTCACCTCGGCTTTGCCTTTTCTTCTATGTTCAGTAGTTCGACAAAAGGCCCGTGTGCATGACCGTCCACTGGTCTGCCTGTCGTAGCGGATCCCATCCTGACATACTCGTCTGCCTTCTCATTTCCCAAAATACCATTGTGTCCGGGAACCCAGTCATGAACCAGGAGTCTGTCCGGAGGCCTTACTGTCCACATATATCCTGAGTTTCGAAGGTGACAAAGTAATGGCAAAGACCTCTGCCTGAAGGACGAGTGCACTCGCACGGCGGCCTTACTGATGTATCGACGTCGAGGGTCTCCGAGTAAATCCCCAAACCCATCCCTGACTTCATCCTGGGGCCGTCAGTGAAGATTGAGGTCTCATCCAACTCAAATATAGCATCGCCTACCACTTATCCCTTCCGGGAAAAAAGAATGCGGAATGAAGCCTATCCCGAATCGGTTTCGGCGGCAGGTAGTTTGAGGCCCTTCTTAGCCTAACTCCTGCATCTATGGCCTCCAGAATGGAGCCGTAGACTTGTGCGCTCTCTCTCAGTCTAAGTAGAACTTTAGCTGCACAGTCTCGAATACATTGCGTTCTACCCGGTACTTGGGGAAGGATTGGATCAGTGTGTCGGGCTTGATATTCTTAAAAGCCCCCGATGTCAATGCATAACGTATTTCAAAAACAATTAAATTAGCAACTATAGTCAAACAATGTAATTTTTTAAATTCAGGGGGGGGGGGGGGGGGGGGGTGTCCACAACATTTCTGCCGGCCGCTATCTATGCTTATGCTCGATACAAATCTAAAAAAAGTTTTTTAGGATGAATATGTTTGAAACTAAAGGAGATATACCTAAATCGGACATGTTTACCGATCATGGCTATATGGGACTCAAAGGAAAGGTATTGGGAAGTAGAATATGAATCTGGTATCTAAAAGTGGGACCAAGTCTCTGGGGGTCTACCCCTTCCCCAAAAAAACCCCAAATAGGACTTTTTTACTTATCATAGTAATATGGGGCTCAAATAAAAGGTGCTTGAGTGAAGAATGTGATATCCAAATGTTGGGGGCCGCCCCGCCCCAAAACACTCCAAAGAAGAAAAAGTAGACAAATTTACAACGATAGCAATATGGGTCTCAAATGAAAGGTCCTTGGGAGTAAAGCACGAATCTGATGTGAATATTCGGGAAAAGTGTCTATGGGGCCATCCCACGTCCATAACACCACCCAAATAGGACGTATTTGCTGATCATTGTAATATGGGGCTCAAATAAGAGGTTTTTTATAGTATAATACGAATCTGAGATATGTATTCAGGGGCAAGTCACTGAGTGGCCGCCCATCCCCCTAAATCGGACATATATACCGATCATATCAATGTGGGGCTCAAATGAAAGGTATTAGGGAGCAGAGCACAAAATTGATACCCACTTTCGGAACCAATTTTCTAGGGGTACCTCTTTTCCAAAACACCCACAAACAGCAATTATTTACTATGGGGCTCAAACAAAGGTATTTGGGTGTAGAATACAGATGTGATATAGAAATGTGAGATATGTATTCAGGGGCAAGTCACTGAGTGGCCGCCCATCCCCCTAAATCGGACATATATACCGACCATATGAATGTGGGGCTCATATGAAAGGTATTAGGGAGTAGAGCACAAAATTGATACCCACTTTCGGAACCAATTTTCTGCGGGTCTACCTCTTTTCCAAAAACACCCACAAACAGCAATTATTTACTATGGGGCTCAAACAAAGGTATTTGGGTGTAGATTACGGATGTGATATAGAAATGTGGGACCATGAATTTGGGACGCCGCCTCTTCCCCAAAAAGTACAAATTTACCTACCCTGGCCATATGTGGCTAAAATGAAAGGTATTGGGGATTAGAAAAAAAATTTCCCTTAATCCAATGGCAATATTCGGTTTAAATAAATGGTATTTGAGGGTAAAGCACGATGCTTATATTTTTATCAGGGCTAAGTGCCTGGGGGACCACTTCACCCCCGAAAACACTCCTAAATCGAACATTTTTAGGATTTTAGGAGTGAAGTACATCTAACATTCAAACTAAAACCCTTCGAGCGAATTCATAGACCAATAAATATCATATGGAATTAGATAAAGGCATTTACATTGTTCAAACGTTATTCAAGCGATATACCTTTACTATTTTCGTAGCATGAATTTCACTTAAAGCTCTTGAATTGTCGAAAATAAATATTCAAAGGATAATTTATTCCATATAAAGTAAGAGAAGGCGCAGCGGAGCGGGCCCAGTTGAGCTAGTTCAGAATATAGATCAGAATTTTCAGGTGAAGATCTGCTAAATCAAATATGGTTAATAAAGAAGCGGAAGTTGGAGCTATGAGTTCCAATACCGATGGATATCGGTAGTTCCCTAAAGATATCGATGGATATAGTCTTGCTTTATGCGATATTCATAAAATACATGGAACATCTCGACTACATAAAAAAATTGTTCAGTTGTGTTTATTCCTTTTGGAGTTTTCCTAGTATCTCGAGTTTAACAACCTGAATTACAAAATGTTAAATGATTGCAATTGCATCCAATAGTAGTTTTCTATAGTTCATTGTGAGTTTAACAACACTCTACTATACATGGCCAACAAAATATTGGGTTGCCCAAAAAGTAATTGCGGATTTTTTAAAAGAAAGTAAATGCATTTTTAATAAAACTTAGAATGAACTTTAATCAAATATACTTTTTTTACACTCTTTTTCTAAAGCAAGGTAAAAGTAACAGCTGATAACTGACAGAAGAAAGAATGCAATTACAGAGTCACAAGCTGTGAAAAAATTTGTCAACGCCGACTATATGAAAAATCCGCAATTACTTTTTGGGCAACCCAATAGAAATGTCACAGTTTCCAATGCTCCTAATGCAATTTCTTTGTTGTCCATTGCGTGGGCCATAAGTTTTACTTTTCTTGCACTTCATTCGTTAATTTTTTCAAAACAATTTTTATGAATAAAGAAGCATATCTTCAATTATTATATTCAGTTTATTTTTTTTTCCTTAAAATCGTTTACAACTCGCACTTCTATTCACTTTTACGGAAGCTTTTAAATTTTCCAAAGAATTGACAATAGTTTACATATGAATTTGCCAATGGTTTCTTTTACTCCATTTTGCCAAATACAAGCAAATTGTTGTCTATTCTCAATCGTCCACAATGTTCCGTTGAATAATAAAAAAAACCTCACAACATCGTCATCGGCTGGAATATGACAAAGGATAATTTATTTGTGAGAGTGCAATACCACCATCATTGACTTTGCGGGAGTGTTAAATCAATTTTACCTCTTCAAGGCTATGTCTACCAGGGTGGTAGAAAGAATTGTCCTTTGTTTCTGATGGAATTTGTTGGATTGTTGTTTTGTCGACAGTGAACAAAAATTGATGTAGCAATATTAACATCTATGACCTGTATAACACTGTAGAACAGTACCATGGTACTTTATCAAAAACAAATATTGTAAGTATACACAGGGTTCTTTTGTATGTATATGAAATGGTTGATATTTAAAGTAGCCTAAGTATCTATTTGAAACACTTTGAAGGTAGTAATTTGTTTTTATAACGAGTGATTTTTTAAGAGCTATAGGAAAGTTTTTCTAAAAAAAAAACAACATAAAATTCAGAAAAATGCATGAAATCTTTATTTAAATTGATAGTAAAAATGCAAATTTTGCCCATGAACATTCCACTAAGGAACAGGGGGAAACTTCTCACATATCAATGAGTGCACCCCGATTCAAGTTTTAAGCTCAATGATAAGGGACCTCCTTTTTATAGCCGAGTCCGAATGGCGTGCCACAGTGCGACACCTCTTTGAGAGAAATTTTACGTGGCATGGTACCTCACAAATGTTTCCAGCATTATGAGTGGAAAACCACCGCCGAAAAATTTTTCTGATGGTCTCGCCAGGTTTCAAACCCAGGCGTTCAGCGTCATAGGCGGACATGCTAACCTCTGCGCTACGGTGGTCTCCTCTGAATCGAGTGTACGTTCCATATAATTAAATGTTTGAAGATTATTTTGGGCAAATGTTGACCGTGACTGCGCCTCTAATGGTCCATCCGCTTGGTCCAAATTTGGCATTCACTTTCCAACATTTCGGCTGGTATCTCACGCATAAATGCTTCAATTGACCGGTCCCGAACGTGAAATAAAATGTTCACCGAACTCACCTCTCAATAAGTCCATTGTTACTCTTGCTATGTGGCATCTTTGTGTTGAAACCACATGTCATGCAAGCCAAGCTCTTGCATTTTGGGCAAAAGAAGAGTTGGATATCATTTCACTGTAGCGCTAACCATTCACAGTTATGTTACGATTCGCATCATCTTTAAAGCCATACGGTCCAATGATGTCACCAGCCCATAAGCCGCACCAAACTGTGACTTTTTCTGAATGCATTGGTAGCTCTTATAATACATCTGGCTGATCTTCATTCAAAATCGACAATATTGCTTATTTACATACCCATTGAGCCAAAAATGAACTTCGTCGCTGAACACAATTTGAACACAAGAACTTTCCTAACAGAGCACGCATTTTGAAAATAAAAATCAATAATTAGCAAGCGTTGTTCGATTCTAAGATGACTCATGGTTAAATTATAGACCAAACTAAAGATGTTTGACTATGAAACAAAACATGAAATGTGTAAGAGCAGTTTAAACCAGTGTTGCTAAAAAAACTAAAAATTCATCCTTTACATAAATGTGGTTGTATTCTTTAAAAAATGTTTTTCTTTATTACCGCGGTGTACAGTGTATACACATGTTTTTATACCCTTCACCATAGGATGGGGGTATACTAATTTCGTCATTCTGTTTGTAACACCTCGAAATAAAGTGTATATACTCTTGATCGT
Source organism: Stomoxys calcitrans (assembly GCF_963082655.1). NCBI lineage: Eukaryota > Metazoa > Arthropoda > Insecta > Diptera > Muscidae > Stomoxys > Stomoxys calcitrans. The sequence goes on along the minus strand of NC_081552.1, from coordinate 254,003,290 downwards.
CGTTACATTTTAAGACGAACTAGCCATGTTCGTCCGTCCGTCTGTCTATCGAAAGTACGCTAACTTTCGAAGGAGTAAAGCTAGACGCTTGAAATAAGAAGCGGTCCATAACTTGATATAGCTGCCATATAAACCGATCTTGGGTCTTGGCTTCTTGAACCTCTAGAGGGCGCAATTCGTATCCGAATGGAATGAAATTTTGCACGACGTGTTTCGCTAAGACTTCCAACAACTGTGCCAAGTATGGTTTAAATCGATCCATAACCTGATATAGCTGCCATATAAACCGGTCTTGGGTCTTGACTTCTTGAACCTCTAGAGGGCGCAATTCTTATCCGATTGGAATGAAATTTTGCACGGCTTGTTTGGCTATGACTTCCAATAACTGTGCTAAGTATGGTTCATATCTATCCATAACCTGATATAGCTGCCATATAAACCGTTCTTGGGTCTTGACTTCTTGAGCCTATAGAGGGCGCAATTCTTATCCGATTGGAATGAAATTTTGCACGGCTTGTTTCGCTATGACTTCCAACAACTGTGTTAAGTATGGTTCAAATCGGTCCATAACCGGATATAGCTGCCATATAAACCGATCTTGGGTCTTGGCTTCTTGAACCTCTAGAGGGCGCAATTCTTATCCGATTGGAATGAAATTTTGCACGACGTGTTTCGCTATGATTTCCAACAATTGTGTTAAGTATGGTTCAAATCGGTCCATAACCCGATATAGCTGCCATATAAACCGATCTTGGGTCTTGGCTTCTTGAACCTCTAGAGGGCGCAATTCTTATCCGATTGGAATGAAATTTTGCACGACGTGTTTCGCTATGATTTCCAACAACTGTGCCAAGTTTGGTTCAAATCGATCCATAACCTGATATAGCTGCCATATAAACCGATCTGGGATCTTGACTTCTTGAGACTCTAGAGGTCGCAATTATCGGGGCAAATCAATTATCAGGCAAATCGGATAGCCTGAAATTTTTTTAACGGATCCTCTCATGACCATCAACATAAGTGTTTATTATGGTCTGAGCTCCCATATAAATCGATCTCTCAATTTTACTTCTTGAGCCTCCAAGGGGCACAGTTCTTATTCGAATTGGCTGACACTTTACACAGGCCCTCCAATATATAATTGAATTGTGGTCCGAACCGGATCGTATCTTGTTTTAACCTCACGTCACGATCGCCCCCCAGCGCTTTTTATTTTAGGCCCATATTGACCTAATTGCTCTACACATATGCCCGTTTGCTGGTTTTTCGGGAGAGGAGTACCCCCTAAATATGTTTAAAGATTTTGTTTTCGAATTGGCAGGAGCCAATGCGGCGTTTTTGAAAATTAGGAGGTAGGGAAATGTCCTCCTTCTTTCGGGTATCAAAAACTGAAGTACCCTATTTTCATCAGTCTAACTCTTTGACCAAATTTGCATTTGGTAATTTTCAAAAATTACTATCAAGGGTTAGTTCGCTCCACTTTCAGATAACACATTTTTTAATAACCTGCAGCTCTTTTCACACTACCAAGGCTACCACCATAGGATGGGGGTAAACGAATCTTGTCATTCCAATTGTAACAACTCGAAATATGGATTTGCGACCCGAAAGAATAATATATTCTTGATACTCTTAACATTCTAAGTCTGTATAGCCATGTCCGTCCGTCTATCAAAATCACTATATCTGTTGAAGAAATACATTTTTTCATTTGAAATTTTGCACAGATACTTTCCTTAATGCAGGTCATTAGGATTTCGAAATGGGCCATATAGGTTTCGATTTGGATTAAAAGTTGTCAGAACGAAAACCTTTATCTTTGTTAACTTATGCCACATTGAAAATCATCTATGGTGTATTCTAACCCCAAAACTTAACACATCATATACATACATACAATTTTCAGAGAATCGCAAATACATGTTCGCCTCTATACAATATGTACACCAAGTCTTTCATGCTTAACATTTGCTCCCTTTTTCTTCTCAAATGAAGAAGAGAACTGAAAATGTGCGCATGCCTTAGTCAAGGTTGGTTATCACTTACTCTCCGCAAACACAATGTGAATGAGGTGGAGCTGCTGCCACCAAAGCTCCAATAAGAAATTCAAAATGGAGGCCAAAACACGCTGCTGTTCATTGATTCGTTGGCTCAACATTTGCCCCCCCCCCCAAACATGAGGGCTCAGCATTGTATATACATAATGCTGGCATTAAGCGTAGCAGAGAGCAAAGACCGACAGACAGACAAACAGTCAACATGCAGCCTCATGGCAGAGGAATGAATATCTTTTTGGAAATTCGTGAATTCATGGCCCTGCTGATATTATCGCCCGCAGACAACATACGTGTGTTTTCATAACAACATGTGTGATATGTGGCATGCCGTATGGATGATTTCTTGGCATTCGCATATGTAAACTATATACAGTGCATATGGGAAAAGTTTGCTCCCAACAAAAAAAGCATGGCACCCAACAACAACGACAACCAACAACATGGGACAGACAACACAAAACATGGCGTCCCAACCCACAGCTGCCCACCATTGACAATAAACACAATTTATATACTACATAGGGACTAGTCCTCGATGTCACGAAGCTCCCTACTCCACCATCAATATTGCTTTCCCTGTTGTTGATGTCGCATCTCCTTAGATTGTTTTTGTATTTCGCCTTTTATTTTCTTGCTGTATTTTTTATTCGAATGTCGAAGTGTCTTCTGGTGGAACATGAAGTGTACATCTGTAAATCATCAAAGTGTGCTCTGCTTTCCCAGACCATTGTTATGGAGCAAATGTTCTATGCTGGCCATGGCCAAATACAAAGACATTCCAAAAGAAATTTCAAAATATCTACATATTCTAGCCAAGATAATGTGACACTTGCCAACTATACAAGTTGTAAGTGTTGCATCATTATTCATTCTTGTCTTGGGCAATAAATCGCCTACAGGACACGATATGGAAAATAAGAAAGCACTTTATGAGATGGCCGAATATAGTTAAAGAGGAGAGGAAAAAGTTTAAACACAAAATAAATTTCGAAAAAATCTTGAAAAATAAAAAAAAAAAACAAGTAAGAGTGTGCTAAGTTCGGCCGTGCCGAATCTTATATACCCTCCACCATGAATCGCATTTGTCGAGTTCTGTGCGCGGCATCTCTTTTTAGGCAAACAAAGAATATTGAATAAGAACTGTTACGATATTGGAACTATATTAAGTTATAGTCCGATTCGGACCATAAATGAATGCTGAACATTATAGAAGTCATTCGGATAAGAATTGCGCCTTGTAGGGGCTCAAGAAACAAAATCGGGAGATAGGTTTATATGGGAGCTGTATCAAGCTATTGATCGATTCAGACCATAGTAGACATGTATGTTGAACGTCATGAGAGAAGCCGTTGTACAAAATTTCAGCCAAATCGGATGAGAATTGCGCCCTCTAGAGGCTCAAGAAATCCAGATCCCAGACCGGTTTATATGGCAGCCATATTAGGTTATGAACCGATTTAAATCATACTTAGCACAGTTATTGGAAGTCACAACAAAACATCTCGTGCAAAATTTCAGTCAAATCGGACCAGAATTGCACCCTCTAGAAACTAAAGAAATCAAGACCCAAGATCGGTTTATATGGCAGCTATATCAGGTTATGAACTGATTTGCACAATTGTTGGATATCATAACAAAACACGTCGTGCAAAATTTCATTCCAATCGGACCAGAATTGCGCACTCTATAGGCTCAAGAAGTCAAGATCCCAGATCGGTTTATATGGCAGCTATATCAGGTTAAGAACCGATTTGCGCCATACATTTATTGGAAGTCCTAACAAAACACCTCAATCAAAATTTCATCCAAATCAGATGAGAATTGCGCCCTCTATTAGCTCAAGAAGTCAAGATCCCAGATCGGTTTATATGGCAGCTATATCAGGTTAAGAACCGATTTGAATCATACTTAACACATTTGTTGTAAGTGATACCAAAATACCACGTGAAAAATTTCAGTCAAATCGAATGAGAATTGCGACCTCTAGAGGCTCAAGAAGTCAGGACACGAGATCGGTTTATATGGCAGCTATATCAAAACATAGATCGATTTGAACCATACTTAGCACAGTTGTTTGAAGTGACACCAAAACACCACGTGCAAAAAAATTACAGCCAAATCCGATAGGAATTGCGCCCTCTAAAAGCAGAAGATGTCACGACCTCAGATCGGTTTATATGGCAGCTATACCAGGTTATGAATCGATTTCAATCAAACTTAGCACCGTTGTTGGAAGTGATACTAAAACACCACCTTCAGTCAAATTGTACGAGAATTACGCCCTCTAGAGGCTCAAAAAGTCAAGACCCGAAATCGGTTTATACGGCAGCTATATCAAAACATGGACCGATTTGGGCCATTTACAACCTACACTAATAAGAAGTATTCTAGCAAAAATTCAAGCGTCTAGCTTTGCTCCTTCGAAAGTTAGCGTTCTTTCGACAGACAGACGGACGGACGGACAGACGGATGGACAGGCGGACAGACGGACGGACATGGCTGGATCGACTTAAAATGGCATGACGATCAAGAATATTAATACTTTATGGGGTCTTAGACGCATAAATCGAGGTGTGACAAACAGAATGACGTAATTGGTATACCCCCATCCTACGGTGGAGTGTATAATAAAGAAATCGATATACGATTTACAATTAAGCCTGAAAGGTGTTGGTAGAAGGGCACCAACTGTAGCGAAGTCTTTCAAACATTGTTAGCATTGAGAGTATCTGAAGCACACTTTAGAAGATGCAGTCAATGTAAAGTTTTCAAAAAAATGTTTTTTATGGAGTCACAAACTACGGCACATTTCGCTTAAGGACGCATAGATTGTATTTTTTTATACCCACCATCGAAGGATTGGGCCATATTCATTTTGTCTTCCGTTTGCAACACATCGAAATATCCATTTCCGACCCTATAAAGTACATATATTCTTGATCTTTGTAAAAATCTAAGACGATCTAGCCATGTCCGTCCGTCTGTCTATTGAAATCACACTACAGTCTTTAAAAATAGAGATATTGAGCCGAAACTTTGCACAGATTCTCTTTTTGTCCATAAGCATGTAAAGTTCGAAGATGGGTTATATCGGACTATATCTTGATATATACCCCATATAGACCGATCCGCCGATTTAGGGTCCTAAGCCCACAAAAGCCACATTTATTATCTGATTTTGCTGAAATTTGAGACAGTGAGTTGGATTAGGCCAGTCCACTTTTTTCTTTAATTTAGCCCCGAACGGTCCAGATTTGGTTACAGCTGCCCTATAGACCGATTTAAGGTCTTGCGCCCATAAAAGACGCATTTATAGTCCGATTTGAAAAAAATTTGGGACAGTGAGGTGTGTTAGGCCCTTCGACATCCTTCTTTAATTTGGCTCAGATCGGCACAGATTTGGATATAGATGCCATATAGATTGATCTCTAGATTTAAGATTTATTGTACGATGTCGCCAAAATGTGGGACAGCGAGTAAAGGTAGGCCCCTCAACATCTTTCTGCAATATGGCCTTGATCGGTCCAGATTTGGATATAGCTGCCATATACAAAGATCTCTCGATTTAAGGTTTTGGGCCCATAAAAGGCGCATTTAATATCCGATTTCGCCGAAATTTGGGACAGTGACTTATGTTAGGCTTTTCGATATCAGTGTCGTATATTTTCCAGATCCGTCTATATTTGAATATGGCTACCATTGTTCAATTTTGTTCTACAAAATTGAACAATGACTTATACTTATAAGACCACTCAATGTCCGTGTCCAATTTGTTTAAAATCGGATAATTTTTCGATATAGCTGCTATGGGGACATAAATTATGCATTTTTCACCGGATTACGACGAAAGGTGGTTTACATATATACCCGAGGTAGTGGGTATCCAAAGTTCGGCCCGGCCGAACTTAACTTACCTTAATTTTAAATTAAGACCCATTTCTCTATAGGAAGTATTATCCAAAGAAATCACTAAATAAAGCCCATTTCCTTATAGAAATACCGTAGCGCAGAGGATATCATGTACGCCTGTGACGCTAAACGACAGGGTTCGAATCCGAAACATATAAAAAACAATTTGTTATACTGATGGTTATCCCCGACATTTGTCAGATAATGTGATATATAAAAATTTAACGAATTAGAATTTGAATTGCACACTTTAAGTTTTCACACTGAAATTTCGATTTTCAACAAAATTTAGAATTTCTTGATGAAGTTACGAATTAAACCCTATTTCCCTCTTGGACGCATAGTTTAGGAGATACAGCCATTTTAAGTTTTCAATTCAATAAGCAATTCTTATCCGATTGGAATGAAATTTTGCACGACGTATTTTGTTATAATATCCAACAACTGTGCCAAGTGGGGTTCAAATCGGTCCATAACCTGATATAGCTGCCATATACACCGATCTGGGGTTTTGACTTCTTGCGCCTCTAGAGTGCGCAATTCTTATCCGATTGGAATGAAATTTTGTGCGACGGATTCTCTCATGACCATTAACATACGTTTTTATTATGGTCTGAATCGGTATATAGCCCGATACAGCTCCCATATAAATCGATCTCTCTATTTTACTTCTTGAGCCCACAAAGGGCGCAATTCTTATTCGAATTGGCCGACATTTTACACAGGTCTCCAACATATAATTTAATTGTGGTCCAAACCGGACCATATCTTGATATAGCTCTAATAGCAGAGCAAATCTTTTCTTATATCCCTTTTTTGCCTAAGAAGAGATGCCGGGAAAAGAACTCGACAAATGCGATCTATGGTGGAGGGTATATAAGATTCGGCCCGGCCGAACTTAGCACGCTTTTATTTGTTAATTTTTTGATGGTGTCACGAATTAAGGCCCATTTCCCTCTAGGACGCATAGTTTACGAGATACAGCCATTTTAAGTTTTCCAATTGAAATTTCGATATTTAGTGGATTTTCAATGAAATTTTTAATTTTTTTGATGATGTCATGAATTAAGGCCCATTTCCCTCTAGGACGCATAGTTTACGAGATACAGCCATTTTAAGTTTTCGAACAGAAATTTCGATATTTAGTAGATTTTCAATGAATTTTTTAAAGTTTTGATGGTGTCACGAATTAAGGCCCATTTCCCTCTAGGACGCGTAGTTTAGGAGTTGCAGCTATTTTAAGTTTTCCAACTGAAATTTCGATATTTAGTGGATTTTCAATGTAATTTTTGATGGTGTCACGAATTAAGGCCCATTTCCCTCTAGGACGCATAGTTTAGGAGATACAGCCATTTTAAGTTTTCCATCTGAAATTTAGATATTAAGTGAATTTTCAATGAAATTTTTAATTTTTTGATGGTGTCACGAATTAAGGCCCATTTCCCTATAGGACGCGTAGTTTAGGAGTTACAGCCATTTTAAGTTTCCAACTGAAATTTCGATATTTAGTGGATTTTCAACGAAATTTTTAATTTGTTGATGGTGTCACGAGTTAAATCCCATTTCCCTCTAGGACGCGTAGTTTAGGAGATACAGCCATTTTAAGTTTTCCAACTGAAATTTCGATATTTAGTGGATTTTCAATGATATTCTTAATTTTTTGATGGTGTCACGAATTAAGGCCCATTTCCCTTTAGGACGCATAGTTTAGGAGATGCAGCCATTTGAAGTTTTCCAACTGAAATTTCGATAGTTGATTTTCAGTGAAATTTTAAATTTTTTGATGGTGTCTCGAATTAAAGCCCATTTTCCTTTAGGACGCGTAGTTTGGGAGTTACAGCCATTTTAAGTTTCCAACTGAAATTTCGATATTTAGAGGATTTTCAATGAAATTTTTAATTTTTTGATGGTGTCACGAGTAAAAGCCCATTTCCCTTTAGAACGCGTAGTTTGGGAGTTACAGCCATTTCAAGTTTTCCAACTGAAATTTCGATATTTAGTGGATTTTCAATGAAATATTTAATTTTTTGATGGTGTCACGAATCAAGCCCCATTTCCTTCTAGGACGCGTAGTTTAGGAGATACAGCCATTTTAAATTTTCCAACTGAAATTTCGATATTTAGTGGATTTTCAATGAAATTTTTAATTTTTTGATGGTGTCACGAATTAAGGCCCATTTCCCTCTAGGACGCGTAGTTTAGGAGATACAGCCATTTTAAATTTTCCAACTGAAATTTCGATATTTAGTGGATTTTCAATGAAATTTTTAATTTTTTGATGGTGTCACGAATTAAGCCCCATTTCCTTCTAGGACGCGTAGTTTAGGAGATACAGCCATTTTAAATTTTTCAACTGAAATTTCGATATTTAGTGGATTTTCAATGAAATTTTTTAATTTTTGATGGTGTCACGAATTAAGGCCCATTTCCCTCTAGGACGCGTAGTTTAGGAGATACAGCCATTTTAAATTTTCCAACTGAAATTTCGATATTTAGTGGATTTTCAATGAAATTTTTAATTTTTTGATGGTGTCACGAATTAAGGCCCATTTCCATCTAGGACGCATAGTTTACGAGATACAGCCATTTTAAGTTTTCCAATTGAAATTTCGATATTTAGTGGATTTTCAATGAAATTTTTAATTTTTTTGATGATGTCATGAATTAAGGCCCATTTCCTTCTAGGACGCATATTTTGCGAGATACAGCCATTTTAAGTTTTCCAACAGAAATTTCGATATTTAGTAGATTTTCAATGAAATTTTTAAAGTTTTGATGGTGTCACGCATTAAGGCCCATTTCCCTCTAGGACGCGTAGTTAAGGAGATACAGCCATTTCAAGTTTTCCAACTGAAATTTCGATATTTAGTGG